>NC_041409.2:38191652-38324152 GCF_900747795.2 Erpetoichthys calabaricus | reverse complement strand
ATATTTTTGCGCGTTTAACGGCTGAAATCTAACGTGGTTTGTGCCCTTTAGAATGAAAAGAGTTTGCATTTACCTTTTTAATAAAAGATGAGCTTTTAAGCCTGAGAAATCACCCCGTAAATGCACACGTTTAATTGCACGTGTTAATATGTATGCTTACACAGTATTAAAAGACACTCAACAAGTACACTGTATTAAAAGACAGTCAACAATTAACGTCATTTAACTTTGTTCCCGCGTTTGACTTGTGCTGTAAATCTCTTCCTCGTTTTAAGTTCACGTGATTACGTAGGAGGCGTAATACGTGATGACGCGATACGTGACTCCGCCTCCTCCATTAGAGTATATGGACAAAAAACAGGTTCCAGTTATGACCATTACACGTAGAATTTCGAAATGAAACCTGCCTAACTTTTGTAAGTAAGCTGTAAGGAATGAGCCTCCCAAATTTCAGACTTCTACCTACACGGGAAGTTGGAGAATTAGTGATGAGTGAGTCAGTCAGTCAGTCAGTCAGTCAGTGAGGGCTTTGCCTTTTATTAGTATAGATTATTAAAATCAAATAACATTCCATACATCCATCCATTATCCAACCTGTCTGCTGGAGCCAATCCCAGCCAACACAGGGCACAAGGCAGGAAACAATCCCCGGGCTGGTTGCCAGCCCACCACAGGGCGCGCAGACACACACACACGCACACACACCAAGCACACACGAGGGACAATTTAGAATCACCAATGCACTTAACCTGCATGTCTTTGGACTGTGGGATGAAACCGGAGCACCCGGAGGAAACCCACGCAGACACGGGGAGAACATGCAAATTCCCGCAGGGAGGACCCGGGAAGTGAACCTGGGTCTCCTAACTGTGAGGCAGCAGCGCTACCCACTGCTCCACTGTGCCGCCCACATTCCATACAAGAAAGTCAAATTTTACGAAACTAGTTTCGAATCAAATCAGCCCCCACCCATAAATAAGAGAGCTAGGCCAACAGAGTAAAACTTTAATAGTAGGAAAAATAAATTAATAGAATAAAAAAAGGAAGAGAATCTGTTTCCTCAATTTAAATGCTTATTCTAAAATGTTATTGATTAGATTCTGCCAGGTTTTAAAAAAAGCTTTTCACAGATCCTCTAAGTGAAAATTTGACTTTTTCCAATTTTAGATAATATATAACATTAATTACCCACTAACTTGAAACAGGTGAATTACGATTCTTCCAGTTGAGCAAGATAGGTCTACGTGCCAATAATGAGGTAAACGCAATTACAGTTTGTTTGTCCTTCTCCACTTTAAGCCCATCTGGAACTACACCAACCACAGCTGTTAGTGGATTTGAAGGGTTTGTGACACAAACGTTGTCTGAAAGGCATTTAAAGATTTTTGGTGCAGGCCCAAAACATATGACGCAATGAGGTTGGAACTTGATTGCAACGTTTGCAGGTTGGATCTTACCCTGGAAATATTTTGGACAATTTTAAACAAGACAGATGCTCTTGATAAAAGATTTTAAGTTGAATAATTGTATGCTTTCCGCATATGAAGCTCAAGTGAATTCTGTGCAAGGCTGCCTTCCACTCCTTTTCTGAAATACTGAGTAAGAGATCCTTTTCCCACTGTACTCTGTGATCTTTGAAAGGAAGGGACTTTACAATGTTTTTTATATATTATAGAAATGCTGTCTGAGTCCTCAACACTGACTTAATATTTTTTTCGGGAATAGAGGTAGGTGGGAGGTGAGGGAAATTGGGCAGGTTTTGATTAACAAAGCTTTAAATTTGGAGGTAGTGAAAGAAATGTGTTGCTGGAAAGTTAAATTTGGAGTGTAATTGTTTGTAGAATGCAAAGACACTGTCTATGTACAGATCTCTAAGTGATTTAATCCCAAATGTTTTCCAGACATTAAAAATTGTGTATGTTTGAGAGGGTGGAAAAAGGTGGTTCTCGTGCAGAGGTGCCACAGATAAAAGGTTCTCTATCTTAAAATGCTTCCTACATTGGTTCCATATTCTGAGTGAGTGAAGCACAATTGGGTTGTTAGTATATTGGTGATAACTTGTATTTATTGGGGTACAAAGCGAGGAATATAAAGAAGTACTGCAGGATTTTATTTCTATTGCGGACCAAGCCTGTGTGTGTTCATCTATTTGTGTCAATGTCCAGGTTTTTATAGCTTGTATATTTGCCTCCCAGTAAAATAATTGAAAGTTAGGTAGAGCCATGCCGCCTTCTGTCTTAGGTCTTTGTAGGGTCACCTTTGGATACGTGGATATTTTTTATTCCAAATAAATGAGGTTATGATTGAATATAACTTCTTAAAAGTGATTTATTGATGTACATTGGAATGCTTTGAAAATGAAAAAGAAGCTTAGGACGGATATTCATCTTGACAGTGTTAATTCTTCCAGCTAAAGTGAGATGAAGGGTAGACCTTGCTTAAGTTTTTCCATGCAGACAGCAACATTTTGTTGATAAAGAGCTTTATATTTACTTGTCATGTTTACTCCTAGGTATTTAAACTATCACAATCTAATGTTGTGTGATTGAAAGTTCAATGGAAAGAGCAAACTTTTATTCAAATTAATTCTGAGACCTGAAATCTTTTGAAATTCTGTTAGTGCTGTTAGGACTGCACGCACAGTATTTTGTGGGTCTGAAATATACCATATCCTCTGCATATAGTGAAATTTTCTGTTCAAGTCCATCTCTGATAATCCCCTTTATCTCATAAGCATTTCAACAGTGAACTGCCAGTGGCTCAAAGCCGATTGCAAAAAGGAGAGGTGACAATGGGCATCCTTGTCCAGTATCAGGTTCTAGTCTGAAGTGGTCTGAATTAGTGTTGTTAATACAAACTGAAACTTTTGGTCTGGTATACAGTAGTTTGATCCATGAACATATGTTCAGGCAAATGCTTTTTCTGCATCCAACAATAATAATTTCTCCGGCGTGTTAGACTTTAGGTGAATATATTACATTAAAATGGCATTGAAGATTGGACGCTAAGTGTCTGCCTTTAATTAATCCAGTTTGGTCTTGTGATATTACTGAAGGAAGCACTTTCTCAATCCTTCTAGTGAGGACTTTGGAGAGAATCTTAACATCATTATTCAGAAGTGAGATTGGCCTGTATGATGCACATTGTAATAAGTCCTTATTTTTCTTAGGAAAGACGGTAATTAATGCTTGGCGAAAAGTGTGAGGAAGAATTTTACTGTCTCTAGCTTCTGTAAATGTTGCTAATAAAAGGGGAACAAACTTAATTGAATTTTTTTTTATAAAATTCAGTAGGGCAGCCATCAGGGCCTGCTGCTTTCCCACTCTGAAGTGAGTTTATAGCATCTAGTAATTCTGAGAGTGCCTGAGGTTTTTCCAATTTCTCTGCACTGAGAGTATTTAGTTATGGTATCTGTAATGCATCCAAAAATGCATTAGATTGTGTCTTGTCTTCTTTAAATTGAGTAGAATATAAGGACATATAGTAGTCTCTAAATGTGCACATTATATTTTTATGGTCAATGATTTTGTTGGTAATTGTTGGGATTGCATTACGAACTTCCTTCTTGTGGATATGTTGAGCAAAGATCTTATTAGTCTTCTCTCTGTGTTCATAGTAATGATGTCTTGATTTAAAAATGAGTTGTTCTGTTTCTTTAGTTGTCAAGAGGTTGAGTTCTGAATACAAAGTCTGTCTTTCCTTATGAAGTGCCTCATTTGGACACCTGTCATGTTCTTGATCTATTCTGGTAATTTCACTGATTAGCTCTGATACCTTCATGGTTTCAAATTTATTTTTGTGGGAAAGATATGAAATAATCTGTCCTCTTAAGAAAGCCTTCAGAGTTTCCCAGAGACGTCTGAGGATGTATGTCTTTAAAAAAAAATCGATTTGTTTGGATATTGTTACAAAACTGGACTCCAGATATGATAAAGGATTGGGGCAGCCACCCGTATAATATGTTCCTGGCTGCAAAAGTAAAGAATTGTAAGACCAGAATATTTTACAAGACTGAGTTCAAAACAGAACTGAAATCCAGAAGAGGGGAGAGAGGCTTTATAGGGAGTCTGGGGGAAGTGATGTTGTCCTCGGGGCTGGGGCCAAAAGTGATGTCATCCTCAGGGTAAGGACCGGAAGTGATGTTGTCCTTGGAGCCAGGGCATGAAGTGACGTGCTCTGACCTGAGGCACCGGCTACTGGCGGGATTTCCCGGGAAAGGTCTGCAGGAGATTTAGAAAAAGAGTCAGTGCACCCCACCGCCCCCAGGGTGGACGTGTTAACAGTATTCTTTAAGCCATTCAGCTGTCTCCTATTCGCAAGTGTGTGACAATATAAATACGGTATAGTTCTTGTCTGCTAATAAAAGTGGGTTAAGACACCAGCTGTGAGATGAATATGTGGGGCATAGTGATTTAAGCTCCATGATCAAAGGGGTGTGGTCGGAGAGAACAATAGCACCGTACTTACAAGATTTAATCATAGGCAAGGAATTGTTATGTATAAGGAAATAATCAATTCTTGAGTAGCAATGATGCATTGGTGAGTAGAAGGAATATGCTAAGTTGTGATCAGTTGCAAACTGTGTAATTGTTTTTGCAGTGTTAGATGTCATCGTCCATGTGGCAGGAGACCTATGCAGGTCTGGATTTAAAACACAAAGTCCCCTTCCATTATAATTTTATGAGTGTTCACATTGGGAATGAATGCAAATACGTTTTGGATGAAGTCGTTATCATCCACATTGGGTGCATAGATCTTTATTAAAATGACTTTACAGTTAAATAAATTGCCCATGATGATCACATATTGCCCTTCAGGATTAGATACTACATCTGATACTACAAATGAAATTGTTCTATGTATAAGAATTCCCACACCTCTAGTTTTCTTTGTAACGCTGGAATGGAATATTTGGCCAGTCCAGTCTCTGTGCAGCGGAAACTGATCCTTGCCCCATAAGTAGGTCTCCTGTAAAAATAGTTTTTTAGCGTTTAGACCTGTTGGATTAGAGAATGCTTTCTGTCTCTTTAAGTTGTGGTTGAGACGTTTAACATTCCAGCTCACATAGTTAACTGTTTGGTCATGGAAGCATTGCTTCTGAACTTTTGTTGACATTTTGTAGTCTTTTGTAGTCAAAGCTGTCTTATGTAATAATGTCCAATTTTGCCAGGAGTCATTGCCATGAAGCTTATTGTTACGTTGGCACTTACAATTATTAGGACTAAAAGGATAGATTAGAAATAGCTTGCTCTCTTCCACTCCCCCCCCTAGTTCCCCCACCCCACATTTTGCCTCCCCACGTGAGGCTGGACCACACTTCAGAAAGTCCCAGTCCTCTGACATACCTGTTCATGTTAACCTTGTTAATACTGTGGTGGATGGCCGGCTTCATATTCCAGCCCTCACCCCCAGGCCGTCAGGAGGAGCTCTCCCGACAGCATGGACGGGCCCCAAATTCCAGCAGGGCCTCATGGACTATGTAGTTTTTATGCGCAGCCCTGCTGGATACCTTGGGGACCACCGGGAGTCGCTGTAGGGAGGCTCATCGACTTGTATGTGCCCTATAACCTGGAAATACGTCCTGGTCACATGAACAGGAGAGATGACGTACTTCCAGGCTGAAGAAAAGGACTTCTACCCTGACCCGGAAGTAATAAGGACTTGTGGACTATTGGGCAGGAACACCTCCGGGTCAGGGAGTATAAAAGGACTCTGGGAAAGCCCAGACACTGAGCTGAGCTGGGAGGTAGGGTGGCTAAGTGTCTGGGAGTGGAGGAGAGAGTATTATTGTTGATTGGTTTATTGTATGAATAGTGTGGAGTGGAGGGTGCTTTGTGCACGTGATTATCCAAAAATAAAGAAGTCTTGTACTTTTACCTGGTGTTGGGAGTGGTACCTGAGGGTTCAAGAGGTGGATCAGAACCTCAACTGCTACAATACTTTAGTTTATTTATGTTTAAGCATCTTTTACTATGTGCCACGTGTTTGTAGCCAGTCCCCAAGAGGCAGAGCCATCTGTCCTTCACCTCAAGAGACTGCCATCAGTTCTATAAAGGCAGAGGAGTACCCACAATCCCTTGCAGATCATTGAGAATTCACTCGTGACGTGGTAAGTTTTTCTATTGATTATTTTGATTATTGTGATTTATTGGATTTTGTGATCTTTAGCTCTGCTGTTTGACCATTTTTTTTTATTTTCATGGTGGGACTGAGATCCTTTCTGTGCATTTATGATCAACAGAGCTTTGGTTAATATAAATATTTTTTGTATTTCCTTGGACAGCACATTGGCACAGTGGTAGAGAGTGGTAAGGAGACCTGGGTTTGATTTCCCGGTCCTCCCTGCATGGAGTTTACATGTTTTCCCCGTGTCTGCGTGGGTTTCCTCCGGGTGCTCTAGTTTCCTCCCACATTCTAAAGACATGCAGGTTAGGTGCATTGGCAATCCTAAATTGTCACTAGTGTGTGCTTGGTGTGTGGGTGTGTCTGTGTGTGTGCCCTGCAGTGGGCTGGCACCCTGCTCGGGATTTGTTCCTGCCTTGTGCCCTATTCTGGTTGGGACTGGCTGGGATTGCTCCCTGTGACCCTGTGTTAGGATATCTCGGGTTGGATAATACCTGACTGAGTGTTTTTCCCTTTGCATACTTGCCGGGATTTGAGTGTGGGTATTTTAAGTATTTTTGGGGACTTGCATGCTTGGGAACTCTCTAGTTCATGACAGCGGTATTTACTGTATGGCTCGTTCAAGTCATTATGTGTTTTTATTTTTAAGCTGTAAATGTCAGATAGAGATTTCAGCAAAACAGTGTCTTCTGCTTCTATTTCATTTCACCACTGGGATCTCACTTTGAATGACCCATTTGTTTTGTTTTTTTTTAAACATGGCAAAGCAATCTCATAAAAATTACTTGTGAGGTGCCTGCTCTGATTACGATTTACTACTTATGTTTTTCTTTTCAAAGCTTTTTCTTTGGGTGTGATTGGCTAGGTTTGTAATTGTATGGCATTGTCTATCCGTTCGGTGGAGGGGAGTCAGTGGGTTTATACCATGCACAAGACACTAGACGAAACACCGTTTGTTCTTTGTGTGCTGCTCGTGACACTGCAAATGAGCAGCATGAAATTTGATCAAGTAAGGGGCATGGGAGATTCCCCACTTGCAACTGCAAGAGGCAGTGTGGCATAGTTTGGCGAAATTCAGTGACATTAGATCAAAGAGCGGTCCGCTGTGAAAGTTTGTGTGGTGAGATTTTGTGACATTCATTCATTTGGAAGAATGGTGTCCACACGTGGATGCAAATGCAAATCACTTCTAAAAATTTAGGCAACTTTACATCCTTTGAGGCATTCATTTTAAATATTAAAACAGATTCCAACACAATTATAGTGCTAGTCTATAGACCACCAGGGCTGTACTCATTGTTCATGACTGAATTTAGCAACCTTCTATCTGATTTGACTATAAATTATGATCATGTAGTACTGATAGGGGATTTTAATGTACACATTGATGTGGAAACTGACACTTTTAGCAAATGTTTTACTTATTTGTTAAATTCAGTAGGATTTTGTCAGATTGTCAAAGGTCCAACTCATAATCATAACCACACATTAGATTTAATTATAACTTAAAAAGTTGAAATTCAAAATTTAAATATCACTCCATTAAATGAAGTTATTTCTGATCACCACTTAATTACATTTGATTTAGTCCTGCCCTTGTCAATACACTCCCAGATTAAAACAAAGACAGTGAGACATCTAGATTGTAATTCTGCTTCAAAATTTACAGATACTTTGAGTAAGTCGAGTGTAACTGTGGAAAACCATTCAGATCAGTTAACATAAAATGTAAACGTGGAAAACAATTTAGATCAGCTAACATCACATTATAATGTGACCTTGAGAGATTCTCTGGACACAGTGGCGCCCCTTAAAACAAAAGTGATCAAAGCACATAGAAACTCTCCCTGGTTTAATGAAAACACTCAAGCTCTTAAATTAGAGTGTCAAAAACTGGAGTGCAGATGGAGAACAACAAAGCTACATGTCTTTCAAATTGCATGGACAGAGAGTGTTAATAAATATAAAAAAGCCCTCTTTAAAGCTCGCTCAGAATACTATTCTACATTAAAACATAACAATAATAAAAATCCTCGGGTACTGTTTAGAAAAGTGGCTAAATTAACAAATGGAAATTCAGATCAACAGTGCAAAATACCAACAGATATTAGCAGTACAGACTTTATGAACTTCTT
Organism: Erpetoichthys calabaricus; assembly: GCF_900747795.2. NCBI lineage: Eukaryota > Metazoa > Chordata > Cladistia > Polypteriformes > Polypteridae > Erpetoichthys > Erpetoichthys calabaricus. Next base: position 38,315,894 of record NC_041409.2, on the reverse strand, counting down.
CAATGAGAAAATTAAAAATATAAGATCCCAGATCTCTGCATCACACTACAAACCAAATACTGGCTTAGCAGACCCTGTCTCACATTGCACTCAGCACTTTAGTAATTTTAATCCTGTAACTAAGCAGTCTTAACTTTAATTTCTAAAATGAAGCCCACTACTTGTTCCCTAGATCCAATGCCAACAACACTAGTAAAAAGTGCAATGAATGTTCTTGCAGCGCCTATTCTAAACATTATCAGCAGTTCATTATTGCATGGCACAGTACCTGATACACTAAAAGTGTTAGTCATTAAACCATTACTTAAAAAGTCAGACCTAGACCCACACATACTAAATAATTATAGGCCTATTTCAAATCTACCATTTCTCTCTAAAATGCTAGAAAAAGTAGTCGCCAATCAGCTTCAGTCACACCTTATGCATTACAATTTATTTGAGAAATTGCAGTCTGGTGTTCGCACTGGTCATAGGACAGAAACGGCACTAACGCGGGTTGTAAATGACATTCTGATATCCTCCGATGAAGGAAACTCCACTGTAATTATGTTGTTGGACTTAAGTGCAACATTTGACGCCATCGACCATTCTATTTTACTACGCAGGCTAGAAAATTATGTTGGGCTTACAGGCACCGTGCTCGCTTGGTTTAGTTCTTATTTATCAAATCGATTCCAATATGTACAGAAATGTGCTGACAGTACTCCATCATTATACACAGAAGTTCAATATGGTGTCCCACAGGGCTCAGTACTGGGACCTTTACTGTTTTCACTTTACATGCTTCCACTGGGATCTATCATTAAGAAACATAATGTTAATTTTCACTCGTATGCAGATGACACCCAGTTATACCTTTCATTTAAATCAGATGAAGTTTCTCCGATGTTGTATTTAATTAGTTGTGTTAGCGAATTAAAGGAGTGGATGAATGAGAACTACTTGTCTTTAAATACAGATAAAACAGAGATGTTAATTGTTGGAGGGAATGACACTGATCATAACAATATTTTGGCATCATTAAACTTGGAATCCCAATTAATTTTACTGAATCAGCCCGCAATCTAGGAGTTACCTTTGACTGTAGCATGTCATTTAAAGCGCATATTACAAAGTTGTCCAAAACATGTTTCTTCCATCTTAAAAATGTTAGGAAATTAAGGCGCTTTTTAAATAAACAGGATTCTGAGAAATTAATTCATGCATTTATCTCTAGTAGGATTGACTACTGCAATGCAGTGTTCACTGGATGTCCAAACTGTTCTTTACACAGCCTCCAGTTAATACAAAATGCGGCTACAGGAATTATTACAAGAACAAGAAAATACGAACACATAGCTCCAGTTCTTAAATTCTTACACTGGCTCCCGGTTAAGTTTAGGGCAGATTTCAAAATCCTTCTTTTAACATATAAAGCATTAAATGGCCGAGGTCCAGCTTACTTGTCTGAACTTATCATTACTTACAAACCAGAGCGCACATTAAGATCTCAAGATGCTGGTCTGCTTATGGTTCCAAGGATTAATAAAATAACAATGGGAGGTCGAGCTTTTAGTTACAGGGCCCCTAAACTGTGGAATGGTCTGCCTGCTACTATAAGAGATGCCCATTCGGTCTCAGCTTTTAAATCCCAGCTGAAGACTCACTACTTCAGTTTAGCATATCCTGACTAGAGCTGCTGATTAACTTTACATACTGCATCTCTGTTGTTAGTCATTAGCACTAAAATATAAGTAACATGATAGTTAGAATTGGATACTAACCCTCACCTATTCTGTTTTTCTTCTCTGTACTCAAATGTGGCACTTGGTGCCACGACCCACCTGCCAAGTTGTTTGTCTGCCTAAGGTAAAGTCATCCCTGATGGAGGATCACAGGAATTGTGAGAAAGAGGGGTCCTTTCATCGGATTGGCAGGCCCAACACTGTTTCAGCCGTGGAATGGCCAAATGGGGGAGGCAGCTTGATGTATGAGGTCTCCAGGAGTCTAAAATTATCTAAATCTTATTATGTGATATCATCTACTGTTAAATTCTGCTCCGTACTTCTAAAAAATGTTAAATTTTTTATTGAGGATTTGTTCTGTTCTGTGTATTGTATTGTATTGTATTGACCCCCTTCTTTTGACACCCACTGTACGCCCAACCTACCTGGAAAGGGGTCTCTCTTTGAACTGCCTTTCCCAAGGTTTCTTCCATTTTTTCCCTACTAGGTTTTTTTTGGGAGTTTTTCCTTGTCTTCTTAGAGAGTCAAGGCTGGTGGGCTGTCAAGAGGCAGGGCCTGTTAAAGCCCATTGCGGCACTTCCTGTGTGATTTTGGGCTATACAAAAATAAACTGTATTGTATTGTATTGTATTGTACGTGAAACTGTGAGCAACAGCATAGTGCAGCATGATACAAATACATTTGTGCAAAGAGTAGTTTCCCAGGAAACTTTGCATGCACAGTTACATTTGATCAAAGGGCTTCTCACGTAAAACTTCAAGGGAGCAAACCAAGAAATTGAAACTTGAAGGGCACAGGTAAGAAAACTAACAAAGGGAAAACATGCAGCAGACAGTGTCCAGATATGGTAGCTGAACCCATGACGCTTGAACTGTAAAACTGCATGTCACGATACTTCAGGGTTATACCATCAGCATTACTTACAAATCAATCATAGCATCAAGTCATTCAGTAAATGCATTGTTCTCAATGGAGTCAGTAGTATGACCCATGGTCTTCATATTCTGTGTCACTACCGTGTTTCCCCGAAAATAAGACCGCGTCTTATATTAATTTTCACTCCAAAATATTCACTAGAGCTTATTTTCAGGGGATGTCTTATATTTATTAATTTACAGCAATCTGCATTTATTCAAATGCAGTCAAGTCTTCTTCTGGAACTCTCCACATTCATACCCTGAATTCCAGCCTGAATTTCTTGCTACTCCAGCCGCTTTTAGGATCTTCCGGGATCAATATGCATGCTTCGAGGTTTAATGAATGGTTTGATGTGGTGGAGCAAATGCCGACATTCAAATGTATTTTTGGTGCTTTTATATTCAAGTGTCAAATATTCCACGAACATAAATACGCTATATATTTTAAAAGTCTCACATAACCATTATCTATGCCGTATTTTTTTCACTTCACAACAGTATCAGAATGTACGGCAGTGTATTTGAACCACAAAAAAAAAAATTAAGGACACAGTGAAAAGGTCCCCAGGCCAAATGTGACGGAGCGGCAGTTACTGAGGAGCCTACGTCACGTCCCCCAGACAGATGAAGGAGCAGCTGCCGCCCTGTTCATAAGTATGAGTTGTTCATATGTTGCATGTCCGTAACTCGGGGACTACCTGTATTCATTATTTAAATGATGTTAATGATTTATTTGTAAAATGTAACATACATATTTTAATGCATTTCATCATGGAAGTGATATCAAGTATAAATCTAAGAATTCAAAATGTGTAGAGAGCTGGAATATCATAAATTTAATGTGTTTAGTGTGCCGATCTATTTCTGCTTGCCGCTGCTGTCAGGTCAGGAGGAAAAACAAGAAGAGCGTGGCGATTAAAAACTGGGTCGGTTTTAAGATGACATTTACGATGGTCTAACTTTAATGATAAAGTAAACTATGAGGTTAAAGTGGACATTTTGAGTTTAAAGCCAAAATTTCCACTTTAATTACAAAATAGACATTTTCATTATGTCCATATTTTTTTCTCTGTGGCTCAAGTATGCCGCCGTACATTCTGAAGGTATTGTAAAGGTGCAAAAAAAAAAAAAAAAAAAGATGGCACAGAAGATGGTATGTGAGACTTTTAAAATGTATTGCGTAATTACTTTGGGGAATATGCAACATTTGAATATAAAAGCACCACAAATGCACTTGTATGTCGGCCATTTGCTTCACCACTTCGAACCATTCATCAAACATCAAAACACATACACAGGTCTATACGTTAAAAAAGTATTTTTACAGGAGACCTACTTATGACGCAAGGATCAGTTTCCGCTGCACATCGATCATGTAGGATCCTAAAAGCGGCTGGGGTAGCAAGAAATTCAGGCTGAAATTCAGGGTTTGAATGTGGAGAGTTATGACGATATTCCAGAAGATGACATAACTGCATTTGGATAAATGTATATTGTTGCACATGAATAAATATAAGATATCCCCCAAAAATAAGCCGTAGTGCATCTTTTGGAGCAAAAATTTAATATAAGACCTGGTCTTATTTTCAGGGAAACATGGTACCGCTCATGTGCAGGACGGAGGCTTGATGGGGCGGAGTGGAGTGTTTCACTGCCCGCCCACCACAAAGCCTTGCAGTGTCCCTCAAATGGCTGCCCTGTTCGTTCTCGGTGGGCGGTTGGTGATGCTGCAAGCAGTGACCTGGTTCTGACTGAATGGAGGCCATTGAGGGTGAATGGGGGCAGCATTGTAATGTGCCTTGGGTGGCTGCCTGTTGAATGGGGGCAGTGGTGGGTGATTCACTACTCGCCTTTGGCCGCACCCTGTTCGTTCTCGGTGGGCGGACTCTGCCGGCAGCATACTGTATGCAAGTGGAGGTGACTGTGTGGTGGGCGAATGGTGAACCTCCCCTCACTGCCCCCATTCATTCTCAATAGCAAGCCTGATTGTACTGTTACATACATAGCAAAGAGCTAACCAATGAAGACCTTATAGAACTAGAAAGCAGATGATAGCATTCAGTGAAGAAAACCAGGACCTAGGGTTAGAGGAGCAAGATCCTGATACAGAGAGGTTCACCAAAGTTTACCGAACAGTTACCGAAGGCCTGAGATACTACAAGGCTATTTATGATGAGAAAAAGAAAAGCTCTGTGAAAACCTTCTTTGATGCCTACTTTAAGAGACCAATCCCATCCTCTTCATCAATTCCATTAAGTTCTACCAACATTGTTTTAGGCTGTACTGTATTTGAAAATGTTTAAGCATTTACTGTGCAAGCACAGAAAGGTAAAAATAAATAATATATGAGACAAACATCTCTCCAAATTGCATTTATTAAAATAATGTACCTGTTCCGACTTACATGCAAATTCAACTTAAGAACAAACCTACAGTACCTATCTCATATGTAACCCAGAGACTGCCTGTACTCTAAATAATTACACATATGGGGACGGCTCAGTGGCAGAGCGGTAGCGATGCTGTCTCGATGGGAGTAACATCGCTGGCATTCCCTGCCTGGAGTTTTCATGTTTTCCTGGTGGGTTTCCACAGTGTGCTCCGTTTTCCTTCCAAAGACATGAAGATTTAGAGATTTGGTGACACTAAAATGATGCTAGTGTATGTGTGTGCTAGTTTTCAGCTTGTGATGAGCTGATACCCCGTCCAGGGATTTTGTTTCTGTCTTGCGCCCGATGCTTGCTGGAATGGGCGCATCCCCAGATTGATGGATGTAATCATTAAACATTCTTTTCAGAGATATTGTGGCAAGGTGTTTTTGGAATTTAATGGATGATTCAGGCAATACAAAACACAGCGAAGCCGAATGACTTCTCGCTGTGATATCTTACACTGCCACGTGGTGGAATCTTCCAGATTTACGTAAAGTACATGCACAGGTAAAAACAGTACAATACTTGTGTAGCAGTAGCGTCCGCTGGAGTATGCGTCACGTTGCATGAAGTGTAAACCTGGCCTTAGGTGCCTTACTTTTCTTACTATTTTTGGGGTAAGGCTTATATTACAGAGCAGCCTGAAAATCATGCTAGGGCTTATTTTCAGAGTAGGTCTTATTTTTAGGGATACACGGTAGCATCCTGTGACTTCTAGGACTCCGTCTACCATATGTTCTCTTTTTTTTGAAGAAGAAGACATTTTCCTAGTACAGATTTCAAGTCTTAATGCACATAAATGGAACAATCCACATGCATTCTCTCAGAAACCTCACAGGAATGCCCTGAAACTCAGTTCTCCAATGGTAGTGAGTCTTTCACTGCATGCGGGTCGGTGTAGGTGGGATCTTTGATAAAAGAAAATTCACTCAGCTGTGAAGTGCTGCATACCTAGGCATATATGTGTGCAAACTGCATATTTTACTAATGAACTTGAGCAGAGAACATGGAAACGTAGGATTTATTTATACGAAGACACCGTTGGGTCTGTAAAAATACCATTATCGCTTTTTGATTGACTTGTGGGTTTGTTGCAACATACACAAACAACTTTGAAAATATGGCGCTGTCCAGCTGATGGGACATCTTCTACATAAGTGACTTTGTTACTATAAGACTATGTTATGACATGACGTTACTATGTATGATCAGAAAACTATATGTTTTAGTATGTGACTACTTGAAAACAAACATCTGAATTCATTTTGCTGTTACACAGAATTGTAGCAGGGTAGCAGACATCTTCCATTTATTGTATATGTTAGCTTATTGGGGACAAGGCAGAACCTTCTGCTAACTGTTTATGCAGTCTGTATCAGTTGAAAACTAGATAAATACTTGTATAAATGTAACATTAGTGCTAACTTATTAGGAATGGCCCTTGCACTGACCAGACCCCAAGAGTTCCCCATTCTTTGACCATGCTTGGTTGTTCTCACTTTCTTTTCCCCTCCTGAAGGCTCAAACATGACTCCTTACAATTTGTGGACCTGGCTGATCTCTTAGGTTGCACAGTGGCGCAGTGGTAGTGCTGCTGCCTCGCAGTAAGGAGACCTGGGTTTGCTTGCCAGGTCCTCCCTGCGTGGAGTTTGCGTGTTCTCCCCGTGTCTCCGTGGGTTTCCTCTGGGTGCTCCGGTTTCCTCCCACAGTCCAAAGACATGCAGGTTAGGTGCACTGGCGATCCTAAAAATTGTCCCTAGTGTGTCCGGGGCTTGTTTCCTGCCTTGAGCCCTGTGTTGGCTGGGATTGGCTCCAGCAGACCCCTGTGACCCTGTAGTTAGGATATAGTGGGTTGGATGATGGATGGAGGGCGGCACGGTGGCGCAGTGGGTAGCGCTACTGCCTCGCAGTTGGGAGACCTGGGGACCTGGGTTCACTTCCCGGGTCCTCCCTGCGTGGAGTTTGCATGTTCTCTCCGTGTCTGCGTGGGTTTCCTCCAGGCGCTCCGGTTTCCTCCCACAGTCCAAAGACATGCAGGTTAGGTGGATTGGCGATTCTAAATTGGCCTTAGTGTGTGCTTGGTGTGTGAGTGTGTGTGTGTGTCCTGCGGTGGGTTGGCACCCTGCCCAGGATTGGTTCCTGCCTTGTGCCCTGTGTTGGCTGGGATTGGCTCCAGCAGACCCCCGTGACCCTGTGTTCGGATTCAGCGGGTTGGAAAATGGATGGATGGATGATGGATGGATGGCTGATCTCTTAGATCTTCTCAAGCCTGTCTGCTGATAGTCCTGCCTGCCTTGGCGTTTATGTTTACAGTACATCTGGTTGTAAGGATGCTCCGTGAGCTCCAGTGCAGCGCCACTTTTTATATCTTTGACCTTTCACTTGCTAATCGATTACTGCCTGTGTCTGCTGCTTTGATTTATTAGTGCATGTGTTGTAAACTCGGTAATCTTTGTGAAACACTTTGTGGTGGTGCTGTCTACGAAAGTAACTATAAAAATATAAATGAATGGGGGAAAAAGTGAAACACTAGTGAAGTTTTATGTAGTGCTTGTAAAATTTGAAAGTGGTATATGACAGAGAAAACAGAGTGCAGAAAGCAGAGCTCATACTTGGCAGGCCTTTACTGCTGATAGCACAGAGAGAGCAGGTTGTGCAGATACTCGTATTGATTTGTGTGTGTTTATTCTGACCCTGACAAAATGGTTCAAAGGATAGTTCCGGCCCATGGAAGATGGCCTATATATTCTAATATCTGTATGTGCATTGTTTTCCCACTTGTTTTGAGCCACATTCCTTAAAGAAAGTCTTAATTTATTTTTTGTCTGAAATCTGTTATTTCAAAATAAAAAAAAAAGTTGGAATCTCTTTTGCTGCATTGCAAATTGTACTCCAAAGGTGGAAAAAAATGGCAGGTTAAAAAGCCAAATGTAAAAAAAAGATGAGGTGATGCAAAACACCTAGTCTGAAAAATAATAGTATGAAACCAAAATGAAATTCTGTAACTAAACCCGAAACAGAAATCTTGTGAATGCAGGAGGTGTGAAGCAAGAAGCACATTGTTTGTGGTAAAAAAACACGGTGTGTGCGGGTGCGCTGTGAGGGTGCAGCGGTGTGTGCAGGTGCGCTGTTGTGGTACAAAACGCAGTTCTGCCTGCGCCACTACTCGGCAGTTCTGTGTAATGTTACTGATTAACAGTCTGCTCACTCTGAAATTTTTTTGTTAACAAGCCTGTTAATGTTAAAAAAAACGCAATTGTTGATACCTTCTGTGTTACCTGACATGCTTTTTTTCGGTTTGTAGAAAAAAACTGCCAAAATGTATTCTTATTTTCTAAATCTAATTTATTTGAAATTTATTCTACATGAGCAATTGTAGAATGAATGAATGTCAGAAACGGGCACCTCGATCAACTCAGCACGGAACCCCTCGGCTGACTGATTCACAAAACTGCAGGCCTGCCATTTCTTAGCGGCAGAGTCAATAAGCACACCTTACTCCCGTGCTATTGACAGATCTCAGGAATTTTTGGGTCCACCCCATACTTATGTCAAGAATAATTATTAGAAAATTAACAGTACAAAAGACATAAAAAAGGAATTTAAAATTTAGCTGGGAAGGGGGGTCCTCTGACCTTAAATATTACAGACTTAGTGTAATCCGGAGGATGACAATGGAATTTTTACAAAACAGCGGTGTCTGTTAACAAAATTAGAAACCAAAATAATGCTTGCCAGGATGTTAAAAAATGATCAAAAGTCCAACACCAAAAGAAACAAAAGTAAAAATTATCAACAGAATACCTAATAAAATCCCAGAATCATAACAGACTGTCTCTTTTATGGCTAAGAATGCTGCGTGTGACCCGTGCTTTTAACTTGTCTGAAATTCTTCTGTGAGTAAGCTGTGTCTTCTCCCTCTCATTTCATCTTCATGTTTGTTTGGTAAATTTCTCTCATGTCTATTTCACTACATTGCTGCTGCAGCTCAGTTCCGAATGTTTTTCACTCATGTAACAAAGGTTGGCCCTCATTATAGGAGTGTGAACAGCACAAAGCCACATGGGATCAGATCTCTTCAGATTGGATTTAGATCACCTTCACTTGAATATGACCTGTGTTGGAATGCTTACAGTACATAGAATTGTCCTGACATTTATCTTAACCAACAGAAACAATGTGGCAGGATTTAAAGCAGAAGGGACCAGGGGATAAAGCGTAGTCAAAATGAGCTAAAGTTCATTAAAAGAAAGTAAAGCATAGTCGAAACTTGGATGCTGAAAATCAAAAACCAGAAAGTGTGCCGGAATGTCTGAGAGTGTCTGTAATCTTGGACAACCATGAAGTGCACAAAGCAGACCCTTATTTAATGGTTTCAGACCCCATTCAATTTCTGCACTCTCTTTTTGTGTTGAAGAAATGGACACTTTTGCCATTTTTGCCCATCAGTTTAAACTCAATTACCCATAATGACAAAGTGAACACATTTTCAGAAAGGTTTGCAAAATTATTAAAAATAAAAACTAAAACCTCTCATTCCTCAAAGTATTTAGACCTGCTGTGGCACTTCAAGTTGTGCTCAAGGTCCTCCTGTTTGCTTTAATTCTCCCTGAGATGTTTCTAGAAGCTGATGGGAGTCCACCTGTGGCAAATGGAATGGATTGGATGGCATTTAGAAAGGCAGGTGTACAGTTCACATAGCACGTCGAGACTAAAACCAAGCCGTGAAGTCCAAGGAGCTCTCTGAAGATCTCTGCTGTCAGGAGGACAAGGCAATAAAACCATTGGTGAAGCTTTGAGTGATTCCCAGGAGAACAGTGGCCTCCATCATTGTGAAATGGAAGAAGTTTGGATCCACTGGGACTCTTCCCTGAGTTGTCTTTGTGGCCATACTGAGTAACCGGACAAGAAGTGCCTTAGTCAGGGGGATGACCAAGAACACAGTGGTCACTCTGATAGAGCTGCACAAGTCCACTCCTGCGATGAGAGAACCTGTTGGAAGGAGGACCGTCTTAGCAGCGCTCCATCAATCAGGCATTTATGGCAGTGTGGCTTAGATGGAAGACAATGCTTAGTAAAAGGCATGTGTACCACTGCGTTTTTTTTTTTTTGGTGATCAAATTTTTCCTGATAAAATGAAAAAGAGGTAAAGAACAGAAAACCAACAACAATTGATTTTTGGGCTATGTAAGAACAAAAACAAACCCAACCCACCCAATCCTTCAAAACAAGTGCCCCCCAACAGCTCCCCCTCCACCCCAATCGAAATAGCTAACTAAACAGAAACGCTGTAAAATATAGTGAATAGATGAGCTGGCAAACACACGCACACCATGGTGGAGTGCACAGCAGAGTATGGAGAAAAAAATCCCCAAAGAATAAGGAATGGTGGGCAGGAGAACCAAAACCAGGTCTTTACTAACTGAACAGCATGAAGCCAGGTGTGGAGAGTAGAGCTGGAAGAGTTGTTGATTCAAGATGCGGGAACTTCAAGAAGAATAAGATTGTAAAATGAAGACTTCCAGATTGGAGAAGAGACAAGGACAGGAGATTTTCATCAAGAGGCTAAAACCAGCTGAGCTGCAGTGGTGGCAGTCATAAAAGCCTTCACTGAGAAAGGGAAAGAGAAGAAAGGCCCAGGAGGAGAAGAAGGGCTTGAAGGGCCAAATGAATGGAGAAAGAAAATCGTAAAGAGAGATTCAGTCACGTAACCCAAGAGAGCCGCAGCGGGAGGACGTTCCCAGAACAGGTGGAGTACATGCCAGGGGAGGGCAAAGATGACTCAAGGGATCTAATTCTAGTCCCATTCAATAACGTCCTTGGGGGGTACGGTACAGTCTATGGACACATTTAAATTGTGTGCTGGTAATTAGGATATTTAGAGCAATTTATGATATTTAAAAGAGATAGTCTGCCGGCACAATGAAGAAGATGGGGAAAGGTCCATTAGTCAATTAGGAATTGGTTGGGAGGGAAGCTCTGCGGAGGAGGAAGCAGACTCTGTACCATCTCCGTGGATAGGATACTCATCATGGGTTGGCTGCTGATGCTGTAAGGATAGACTGTGCCCTCTCAAAGCTCTAAGGACGAATTCCACAGGTACATTAAAAGGAGGGATGGATAAAAATATATCAATGCCTGACTATTCCACTAGATGGCGGTAATATACAGTATTTCTGTGCCTTGATTCTGATAAGTCCAACCATAAAAAATATTTCTTATTACCGATCAGTGACATGTGTCTAAAACATTTTGGTCTTCACAAGGTAAGACATTACAGTGTTTTGATCTTTTAAATCCAGAGTCGCACTGCGCACTGCCGATAGCCTCACTCGTTAATTCTCTGGCATTCTGAGCTCCGCCCTTTGCTCCTCCCTTCATGTTTTGTTAGTTGTTTGCCACACCTACCACATGCCTGGCTGCTTTCTTTAACTCCCAGACCTGAATGTGCTCAGCAGCCCTACGCATGTTTAAGCCAAGCTCTCTCTGTCTTTATTTGCACTCTTTTGGCTCAAATGTTGTGTTCTGCTTTTCTTTCCTGGACATGTGCCTTTATTTTTGGATCTTGTCTTTTGTCCTCCGCTTTTGTAGCCTGCTAGGCGTTTGCACATGATCCACCACTTAAGCCATTTTACATTTTCTGGATCATCTGGCTGCCAACCTTTTTCTCTGCCATGGCTCCATTTCATCCTGCTGCCCTGAATCCCATTTCCAAATGCTGTGTTGCACACAGCCAGTGCGGCTTTGTTCAGGATCGCTTTGTCTATGAGGCGGCCTGGAGAGGAACCTCCTGTGATGAGAATGTAGGGAATGGCAGGTCAGCACAAATGCGCCAAACATGTTAAGCATTCTGTTTTGAACCTAGCAGAAAGAAATGGTTTCCAGCATTAGGAGCCTATGGAGCACATTTGGAGTTGAGCTTGAGAAAAATCAATTAAGCTGAGAGCACCCAGGAGGAGACGACAAGCTACTGAAGCAGACTTCTGATTTGATTATTTTAACCTACTATTAGGTGTATCCTGTCTGAGGACAGGTTATAATTGGGCCAGAAAGCTTTATCTCTCTATCCATCCATTTTCAGGCTCACTTATCCTGAGCAAGTAGTAGAAGGAGCAATCCTTGGACAAGGTGCCAGTCCATGGCAGGGTGAAGACACGCAGACATTACACACTCAATGTAAGTTTAGCTATCCTGCATTTGCCTGTTTTATAACATGTGTCAAGCTGCAGGGGGCCAAATGGCTTTCTTTCATTAAAGTTCTTCCTTAACACTCAGTTTTCAAGAGGTGCTTGTCCTTGTCCTGATGTTCTTGTTGGCCATTCAAGATCTCCAATCCCCTGACATCCCAAGTAGCCACGGCCCAGTATGTTCACATTTGACACAAGGTTGCCTTGCCTTGCCTACAGGCAAATATCTGTTTAATTTCTGTAGACCCATCATAAAGAGTCAAGTTTTTCTTTGTTGTTAAAAGTTTGTGAGCACAAACCCACGCACCATGCTGAAGTCCTTTTTCTAAAGAAAATCACACAAGAGGCTGTCTGGTGGATTCAAGCCCCAATTAGTCCTCACCCCTGGAAAACCCAGAATCCCCTATGACTGGGGGTCCTCGTATTTGAGAATTGAAGGAAGAGGAAATATGTAGTAGGCAGTAAAAAGAAAAGGAGCGTTAGTCGAGACACAGGCTGGATGGACATGGAAACAAGAAAAACAAGCCAGGCAGCTCTTGGATGTGAACTTTTGCTCTCTCTGTGTTGGTGTTTCTGTATCTTATATAGTGCCTCTCATATCTGTCTGTCTTCTATATAGTGCCTCTGATAACTGTTTATCTGTCTGGGTCTTGCTGCCTTATTTAGTGCTTTTCGCATCTATCTGCTTATTTCTTGTACAGCTCTTTTCATATCCATTTATGTCATACTGTATATAGTGCCTTTCATGTCTATCAGTATGCCTTTTATATAGTTCCTTTCATACCTGTGTGTCAGCCTGTTAGAGATATTTTCCTGCCTCACTGTCTCTTACACAGTGCCTTTCATATCTGTCTGTTTTTTAATATAGTGCCTTTCACATTTGTCAATCTCTCTATCTGAGTAGTGTCGTTTGTATCTATCTGGTTGTCTCCTGCATAGTGCCTTTTATAACTGCTCAATGTCTTGTATAGTACCTTTCATATCTTTTTATTTTTCTTTCTGACCGTCTCTTATGCAATGCTTTCTATGTCTATCTGCCAATCTGCCTGACGATCTCCTATATAGTGTCTTTCATATTTGTCCAGTGTCTCCTACACAGTGCCTTTTTAATCTGTTGACCCACAGTATCTGACTGCTTCTTATATAGTGCCTTTCATATTTGTCAAGCAGTCTGACTGCCTCTTGTGTAGTGTCAATCCTATCCCTTTGGTTGTCTCCTGTATAGTGCTGTTCATTACTTAATCAATTTCTGTGTTATATAGTGCCTTTAATATATGATTATTTCTGCCTCTTATATAGTGCCTTTCATATCTGTCAATCTGTCTGACAATCTCTTCTGCAGTGTCTTTCATATCTGTCTAGCTGACTCCTACATGATGCCTTCTCTTGATCTGCAGTATCTGACTGTCTCATATATAGTGCCTTTCATTATCCATATATCTTCCTGAGTGTCTTTTATATGGCCCCTTTTATATCTGTTTATCTGTCTTTGTTTTTGTTTTTTTTCTTCTTAAATTAGCAAGAATTTTGCAAAAAAAATGCCTTAAGGTTAAAATTCACTGCATTGCTATGGTTACAGCACTGGTAAAGAAATAAAGATGATTAGTAGTTTTAATTAGCTGAGATAAGATCTGTGTAGACCGTCTGCAGTCTTGTCCTCCTTCTAATAAAAACTCCACCAAATGTGTCTTTTTTTAGAAATTTGCCAGAACCACATAATAAAAAAAGGTCAGTCTTTGGATTGATTGCCTGATACTTTGTGCCCAGTTTAGTCAAGTGAATTGGCCCCCCTGTTTTCCTAGAATTGTAAACTTGTGTGTGTAGTTTTGCAAATATGAAACTGTTTGCCTTTCTCATGATGCATATTTTATTCTTCCATGCATTTAGTTCACCCACATGCATCATCAACTAGTGGGGTAGCATTTGTTTTCAGGTAAGGGAGACAGATGTTTCGAGGTTAAGGCAGTTGTACGGACAGGCTGTGATAGCACTGGAATTACCAACGGCAACAAAAAAACTCGTAAATCCGTCCCACCTTAGATCCCTTCGCACCTCTTCATCACCATCTTTTGTCTTTTAAATGTGTTGATAAGCAACCTGCTGTCATATCCCCCCCACCGCCGCACAAAGTTTTCTCAGCTCAAGTCTGTTTACCTGCGTGCCAGTTGCTTAGAGTTGTAAATACTATATCATTATTTGGAACACATGCATTTCATGTGTGTTCTGTGTCTACAACAATCTACGTATGTAAACACATCATTAAAACAGAAACTTTTTTCATGTTTTAGTAATAATTGACAAAATGTAGACATGAAGTGTATAATGTTTGAAGCCTGAAGTCCAAATATCAAATAAACACTTTCACAAAAGGTACAAGTATAACAAAACAAGTGCACTTTTATTCAAGAATATAACTACAGAAAAAGAACCAGCATTAGGTTGTGACATTGACACGTCCTCAATACGACTGCTTTGGTGGTGTAATGGTAAGAACTACTGACTGGTAATCAAAATGTCAAAATGAGTTTGATCCTGCACAACTCCGTTTTGAGAAGTGAGCTGCTTTTATTCTTACTATTTTAGACTATTTTACATTTGATTTCAGTCTATAATAGCTGATGCAAATTTATGGTACTTGTAAAGGTTAGCGTTGTTTTTTTTTTTATTCATTTTTATTCTCCCAGTCACATTCACACTCCCCCTGATCTGACACTGCTGTTTTCACATAAAGACGTGCTATAGCAGAGGTGAACTCAAATGATGACGAGGGTTCTAGATCGGAGAAAGAATGCACGTTGCCATTATACAAGTTATTATACAACTCTAAGCAACTGACACACAGGTAAACAGACTTGAGCTGAGAAAACTTTGTGCGGCGGTGGGAGGATGTGATAGCAGGCTGCTTATTGACACATTTAAAAGACAAAAGAGACTAACAGAGAGGTGCGAAGGGATTTAAGGTGGGACTGATTTACGAGTTTTTTTCGTAGGCTTTGGTAATTCTAGTGATAGAGGCAGCGTATTTCATTCTGATGAGCAGATGCAAGTAAGAATTCCAGCAAACTCTTTAGACGTGACAGTAGTGGCCATATAAATCTATCAAAGCTTATTCTGGAAGGCGTAGTCTTGGTGGGTGGGTGATGGAATGCAACAGGTCAACACACTGAGTCACCCATTTGACAAAAAGTTCACCTAAAGTTTCCATTTTTGTAGTTGGGTAGGATACCAGAGTACACTAAGGAAATCAAAGTGGTTTTGCAGTATTAAAGGATCAGGTTTGAGAACAACACCACTGGGCTGCTCAACACTGTGAAACTGCAAATTCCAATATGTATTTTGGTGTATAAGCTCACAATTTGTCATCTGTGGCTAAATGTTATCTAATAGTGTGTAACCCCTCTGTGAAAACCAAAGAAAAGCTACAGTTCTGTCTGGCATGGGTGCCGCCAGTTTGTGGGTGTATGGGACATCAAATTTCATTCACCAGATTGGTCGAATGGCACCGACCAGCATTTCACACGTTTAATCCAGGTTGGTGCACAGATTTTCTATAGGATTTAAATCTGAAGATGTTCTGAATGTTCTTTGTGCCAGTCACACACAGCTCCACCAGTTGTTGTCTTGGAAGACTGGAGTTGCCATTCTGTGCTCACACTGGAGATGAAACACAGAAGGTTAACACCCCTTGTTCCAACGCTGCTTCTACACAAGCAGAAGGTTTGGAAGTACTCAACAAAAGGTGGGACACCTGTAGGAATTATTTGGTGTCACAATGCATGACATATGGTGACGGCCCCTATCTGTGAGCATCATCTTTTGAGCACAGTTCTGGTGACAATTAGTGGTTGACTGTGATATAAGCCACTGTTGGAAGACCCGTTGGACAATTTGAGTTGACACACCTGAAAAGTGGGCAACTTCCTGTACACTGTGCCCTTTGGCACGGCCAAATGCAGTAAAAAATCTGAATGGGACATTCATAGACATCCATCTTCTTCATTAGAAGCCACTCCATTGTTTCTCTGGCATCCTTTTTCCCATCACTCCTAGCCAGATTGCCAGTTCCTCCTGCTAAAAAGCCTCTGCACAACTTGATGCTGCTACCACATTTTATAGTATAGTTGGTCCTGCCTGTCTGATGTTTAGTATTAGATGCATACCGCTTAGTGCTCAAGCCAAAACCTGACCTATTCCTCACTTTCCTGCCTAGCAACTAGTTGATACATACAAGGACTTACATAGATCAACAGTGCATTCAGAAAGTACTCTTTACTTTTTTCTTATTTTGTTAATTAAAATCATTTAAATTCATTTTTTTCTTCATGAAGCAATATTTAATACCCCACAATGACAATTTATTACAAACAAACTCTTAAATTTTCCATTGACACAAGTATTCAAACCCTTTACTCAGTATTCAGTTGAAGCCCCTTTGGCAGCCATTCCAGCCTGCAGTTTTCTTGGGTTTGACATGACAAGCTTCACACTCCTGGATTTGGGGATGTTCTGCAGTTCTTATCTATGGGTTCTCTCAGGCTCTGTGTGGTTGAGTGGAGACCGTCAGTGCTCAGCTATGTTCAGGTCTTTCCAGAGATGGTTCATTGGGATCCAGTCCAGACTCTGGCTTTGCCACTCAAGGAGATTCCCGTAGTTGTCCCTAAACCACTCCTGTGTTGTCTTTGCTTTGTCATGTTGGAAGGTGAACCTTCAGTTTTTGAGTGATCTGGAGCAGCTTTTCATTAAGGATGCCCCGTCCACAGCTACACTCACTCTGACTAGTCTCTCAGTTCCTGATGCTGAAAACCCATCCCCCATCATGATGCTGCCACCCCACTATGCTTCACCATCGAAATTATATTGTGTAGGTGATGAGCGGTGCCCTCCAGACATGACACTAATTTTGGTTTCACTAGACTGTTGAGTATTGTTTCTCACAGCCTGAGAGTCCTTTAAGTGCCTTTCTGCAAACTCCAAGCTGGTTTCCATGTGACTTTTACTAAGGAGAGGCTTCTTTCTGGCCTCTCTATCATAAATCCCAGATCATTGGAGTGATGGTTGTCCTTCTGAAAGTTTCTCCCATCTCCACACAAGTTGTCAGGAGCTCAGCCAGAGTGACCATCAGGTTCTTTGTCACCTCTCTAACAATGTCTCTTTTCCCCCAGTTGATAATTTTGCCAGGTAGTTGGCTGTAGGAAGGGTCATGATAGTTCCTAATTTCTTCCATTTAAGAATTATGGAGGCTACTATGTTCTTGGGAGCCTTCAGTACTGCATGAATATTTTGTAGCCTTCCTCAGATCTGAGCCTCAACACAACCCTGTCTCTGAGCTCTGCAGGCAATTCCTTCAACCTAATGGCTTGGTTCTTGCTCAATTTTGGGACCTCCTATAGACAGGTGTGTGCCTTTCCTAATCAGTCCAACTGAATTGACCACAGGTGGGTTTCAAAACAAGGTGTTGAAAAATGGGATGGGATGCGCCTGAGCCACATTTCAAGTGTCATTTCAAAGGGTCTGAATTGGGGTATTGCGCCCACTACTGTGGGTGACCCTGGTGAGACAGTGTTATTCTCAGTGGTTAAAGATGTCTTGGACCCCACCTCCTGTCCCGCACATGCAGCTGCAGTCCTCTCTGGCTCCTGCATCACTGTCACAATACACACATACAGGCACACGCAGCGTCTGAATTTTGTTCAGATTTCTAAACAACATCCTGCTTTCCTGTAAGTCAGGCTCAGCTAGAGCTTTATTGTTTTGTTCTGATAGACGGATCCAGGCCATCTACCAGGCAATTTCCAAATCTGATAATAGTTGGAGGCTACGTTTATAACACCATCAAGAAACAGAAATGAGGATTGACAGATGCTGGCAACCCTTTTGGTGTGCTTCAGTCAGCAGTGCTATTTTTCAGCCTTAAATATTACAATAAAACTAATGCAAATAACTTCAGTGTTGCATATTTTTAGCTGTAAAGTGTGTCGCTTCTCGCAGCCTTTACTTCATCAGACGCCTCTTTCATTTACTTTGCCTTTTAGGCTGAGTGGCGGATTCAGGGTGACTTCTGTCAGCAAATACTGTACATTATTAGGGATGATTTGCAGCGCTTTTCAGATTTGTGGATTACAAGATTCAGAGCAGGGGTGGGTCGATGGCCTACCCAGGTCCCATCTGAGTCTTTTATTCAGAGTTGGCGCTGACTGGCTGTGACTCGAGTATCCTATTTAATAAAATAAAATTCTAATACATCCATGGGGGGCGCATGCCTTGTCGGTCAAGGAAAGCAAACTGATTACTAATAGCTGATCTTGAACCCATCCCTAACTGTTTATGTTTGACACATCCAAATTGAAGCCCATCACATTGCTAGCATAAAGTCAAGAGCTACTAGTAGTATGAAAAAAGGAGTAAGGAGCACATTGAGTAAATGAAATGAAATTTGGTATCTTAGTGCATTCTTGTTTATCATGGCACTGGAGGGTGGTGGCATGTCACACAGGCAACATCAGCTATTGTGCTGAATTTTTTTCTGGTAAGGAAGACGGCTTTTTGCACCTTTTGTCTTTGTCCACTACCAGATACAAGATCCAACAGGACGAAAGACGAGCTATACAGGGCTGTTTGGTCTTGAAATTGCTTTGTGTTTGCAGCATAGTTCATGAACTAAAGCCATTACTTTGTGTGATTTTAATGATCAACACACCTCAAGTAAATTTAACAAAAGTAAAGCAATTCATTATTCAGTTCATGCCTTGTGACAATGCTGCTAAGGTGGGCTCTGGCCTTACGATGGGCACTTCACAAATGGTTTGTTCATTTGAAAGGAATCATTTCAGTTAGACTTATAAATTGATTTGTGGGCATTAGCGAATCGATTCAGGGGTACACAACTATAGGGTGGGCGGTATAAGCAAAATTCTATGTCACTAGCTACACCTACCTGTCAGAGACAGGAGATAGAATACATTTAAATATATATATCTTACCTTATGTGTACCCTCAGCATTTGTTCTATGTCTTGCTTCAGTATCCTCGTGCATCTCACATTTTGCATCTTGGCTTTTTTGACTGCCAACAATGGTAGACGGACCCCCATTACCCGCTGTAAAAACATCATTTATATTCTTGCAAATACTTCCTGTCTTTGAATCAGGTTGCGCCTTGTTGTTATTTAGCAAACCAGCATCGCTTGGTTAGTTATTCACTTTATTGTTGAAATCCACCATTTTTGCAAATGTCACTATCAGGAATTCAATTTCACAGCCCTACAGTATTGTGTCATTATCCCCACCACTGAGCCACCAAAGACCAACTGACCAATCAGATTGCAATGAGAGACCAGACACATCCACCTACACCCACACACACAGAAAGAAGCATGTTATCGTAGATGATATTTACAGAATTTTAGATGGTAACAGTATGTATCCCTATATAAATATAAAAATGTCTAAAGTGAAGTCCTTCTGACTTAATTTATATTAAAACGATTACTGAAGTCTTTTTAAATTTGATCAATTAAGATTTTTTGTATTACTTTTGAACAGTCATGTAAATTGCAATTAGACAAATCAAATTGAGAATACATTTACCATTCATCCATCCATTTTCCAACCCGCTGAATCTGAACACAGGGTCACGGGGGTCTGCTGGAGCCAATCCTAGCCAACACAGGGCACAAGGCAGGAACCAATCCCGGGCAGGGTGCCAACCCACCACAGACATTTACCAAATAATAAATACTATTTTAGAATAAATCCTGCCTGGAAGAGTTTCAGAAATCTCTTAAATAAAAAATCCACAATGTGTCACCTTACTTGTAACGTTTTCACACAACTTGGAATACAAAGCATGACACCAGCATCAAAGTGAGCCAAGTACTTAAGCACAGCTATCAGCATACGCCATGCACAGCCAACGCCAGTTTGACTTTTGGAAATGAAGAACACACGAGGTGGTGCATTGTCGACGGAGTGAGTTATGTGGAAATTGTGTAGCACATGTCATACTGAGGCTGTAAACTTTGTATTCCGAGGTGTGAGAAGACTTTGCAATGCACAGACACTGCATACCCAACAATGTATACAAAAATGAGAATAAACTGTCGGCTTTCTGATTACTCTGTGGTTTGCCTAGTATCACTTCCAGATTCGCTTTTCACTTTAAATGATAAAAGTTCATGTTGACTTGTAGCTGCAGAACTCTTCTGTCAATTCTAGAGAGGAAGCAGCCTTATAAACTTGGCCCTATCAGGACACTTGGGGAGGAGAAGTGAAGTGGTCTTAGATTTCAGCAAGGGGCACAGTGACCAAGTGCATCTGAGACTTTGGGGACCCATCTGTGAACCCAAAATGTAGGATGTGAAAGTAATGGAACAGCTCTGAGTCGTCATGTGAATTTGAAAGTAGGGAAAGTGGAGAAGCCACTCCACCTTGCACAGAGAACAAAAAACACCACATGGGTGGACCTGTTTGAGCTGTAGGACTTTATTTCAATTGCTGTCCCCCTCTTTGTGTCTGCTGCTTATCAAAAATGCCATGATTGATCATTCACAAGCTTTTAGACACTCTGTTCTTTGGCACTTGTATTCTGAGTTAGAGTGACCCCTGGTGACAATGACCACACTAGGAGGTCACAGGGATGAAGAGTGGAATAGGGAGAATGGTTTATAACCGAGATGATTCAAGAGTGATAACTGGGAATTTGGAGATTTAAACAAGTTATGACATGAAATCAAAGAAGGTAGTGAAAGTCAAAAATACGGAGGCCAACTTTTAATCAGCCAATTTTGGGAAATCAGCCTTTAAAAAATCAGGACACAACCAAAACATTGGGATTTTTTTTTTCATTGTTGTATCAGATTACAAAATACCTTGAATTATTAGTGTACAGTATATATAGATATATCTTGACATATTCATTTTTAAAATAGTTAGGTTGATTAAATTAGACACACATGCAGTAGTATGTGAATTCATTAGTCACAGTGTTGATGCTTTGATCCGGCACTGTGCTTTTTAGCAACATTAAATTTGCCATAAGAGACACTAAACGATTTTCTGCTGAAATTACATAACACGAGAGATCATCTTTCTTTATACAATCGGATTTTTGCTGTCATGCTTCTGTATAAACAAACATTCTCTTCTCATTTTATTTCCTTTTTTAACTTCATCATAGTCAGACATGTTTCTTTCAACTTGAACAAGTACATAATTAAATCAAAAGAGTATCTTTTTACATTGTATGATAAAGATAAAACAAATAAACTTCTGAAACATTTTTGCCCGATCGCTATATTCAGATATGAGCGTGCATTCTGCCTCACAGCTCACAGCTCACTTAATGGACCACCTGACTCCCAACGGACTCCACTGTCCCACCAGGAGGGTGGGGAGTGATGTCAAGGGGCAGAGCCCCCCCCCCTCCTGACCCACTCCCAACTGCCCATTCATCCTCCTTCACAAGTTTCGTTCAGGGGGACAACCATGCTACGTGATCAATTGGGACAAATAGCGTCCCACCTTGAGTTCTTTAGATAGCCAAAAATCAAGATGTCCCACAAAATTTGGGAGGGTTGGTTTAGAAACAGGGCAAAATAGAAGACGTAAATCATAGTCGGCAACCAGAAAGTCATTTCTATACAGCAAGCCAACAGAATAGCTTGTTAATCCTGACGTTTCCATGGTTTTCACAAATCCACAAACTTGTGTCCGATGCTGATCTTTATACCGTCACAGTAATGACATCACATGCTGCTCATCTACCAGTTGTCCTGCCTGGCATCCCTGCATCTCAGATATCAAGAGATGGAGGCATCCATAATAAAAACCAAATGTTGTGGGGAGAAGACATATTTAATAAGCAATGTCTTTAAAAAGTTGCAAATCAAAAAAACTGATCTAACCCCCTAAAATGACATCTCTTTTATTTTTAGAGGCCACAGAAAAGGCTGTAAAAATGTAAAGGGAAGTCCAGATGATGACACGGATGGGGAGAGTTCATGGTCTGCCATCTTGTCTTCTTCAGTAGTGTCTTTAGTTTGTAGTTTATATTGTGTTTTTACCAGTTACTTAAACTGAACATGCCGACTCTCCTGCTGTCTCCTCATTGCAGGATCACTGGGGCTGGAAACGACCAACTCCATCTTTAGGTCAGTGCCCCATCAACTGGAGTAATTGTAATAGCTGTGTTATGAGGGCTGCAGGGAGTGGAAGAAAATGATTAAAGAACAAAGAAAGAAAAAGTCTGAAGAGCCTGAGTGGCAGGCATTGATTGGGGGGATTAGCTTCAACTGCTGCCTGATTGGATTAGAGTTAAAAGCACAGTAGCCATTATGGTCACTCACCTCAATTTACTGCTTTGACTGGGCAGAAAAAGGCAAAGCAAGCAAGACAAATCCGCGCACCAGTGCTGCATGAGTGACAAAAGACAAACTGCAGAGTAACATGTGGCTTGATGTTCTGCATCTTGACTTTGTGTAGCTCGGCTGTGGACACCTAAAGTTTGGCAGTCAGTCTCAGACCAACAGGCTCCTCTGACATTCTAACAAAGAGGGGCCATTTCATCATCACTGGTGGCCACAAGATGATGGGAAGATAAAAACTGTACTGACTGTTGACCTGCACATGTAAGTGACGTGCAAGGTGTGATGAAGAATGAGCTGCCGATTTAGAAGAGGGTGGGTCTGCTTCTTGATCAGCTTTGTTATGTCTGACATTGCCCGGGCCTCCATCACCCCGTTACACTGGCTGTTGTGTGTTAATCCTAAAGAGGGAGTTGGGGTCCAAAGACCCTCCATCTGTATGTGACAAGAAATACAAACTAAAACATACGGCAGAGCTCAGTGTTTGTGCACATTGTTCTTCTCGGGTCACTAACACAAAAGCGAATGGCCTCAACTGTTCAGGGCTGGCATGTTTGCCATGAGTCACTAAGAATTACAGCACACTGCGACCACTACAGTGCCATCTCCATCACTTTTCAGGGGTGGGCCCAGGAGATCCATTCAGTTTAATTCATTATTGTAACCTCACGAGCACCATTTTCAGATTCAAAGGCAGCTCAGGCAGCAGCTCAGCTCTCTGTCAGCAAAGGAAAAGCCGTCATGTGCGGAGAAATGCTGCCGGTGTCACATCTTACTCCAGACACGGGGAGTGAATAATAAACAGTGGGGGGAAACCTGAAATGAACATGGACAAATCATTCAACGTACTGTACGCCATTGGAAAGTGCAAAACTGCAGCGTCTGAGGAAAAGCTCATATTGCGGACTGCATTTTATTTTTCAAAGCGCTGACACTTGTTGTGTCCAAATAGAAGTGTCTGTCGGTCTGTTGGTCACCACATCAGATTACGTATATATGAAGTCATGGCTTGGATATGCTCAGACAATGGGAAAACTAAAAATGATAAACTTCATGACCTACAGCATAATGCAATTAAACAGTTGCATTTTCAATAATTACACCCTGTGATTCATCATAATAAATAAAGCTAATAAACCACTATATACTGTATCTGCCTTATATAGTGCCTTTCACAACCCATCTCTCTATTGTGTGGTGCTTTTTATAACCTATCTATCATATAGTGTTCTTCCTATATGTCCATCAGCCTGCCTCTCTGTCTGTCTAACTAATATTTATCAATATGTCTGTCTCATATATAGTGCCTTTCATGTCTGTTATATAGTGCTCTTAATATCTCTCTGTCACATAATACATTTTATATCCATCGATCACTTGGTCTGTCTATCTAACTGTCAGTCTGTCTAACCTTTATAACACCTTTTTATATTTTATCTGCTTGTGTATCTCTTATATAATGGCCATTATGTCTGTCTGTCCATCTTTCTCTCTCTCTCACATATAGTGCCTTTAATTTTTGTCTGATTGTCTCCTATAGTGCCTTTCATATTTATCTTTAAACCCTTTCATATCTGTCTACCTATTACATAATGACTTTTATAATGATCTGCCTCTGTCGGTCTCACTGCTTGTCTGTCCACCATGTATAGTGCCTATCTGCCTATCTTTCTCTCAGTCTGTCTGTGTATCTACCTCATATAGTGCCTTTCAAGTCTATGGAACCATTCATATTTTCATATATCATGACTTTCCTATCAGTCTGTGTTTTGATTGGTCTTTCTTTCTGTCTTGTCT
This sequence comes from Erpetoichthys calabaricus, assembly GCF_900747795.2. Taxonomy (NCBI): domain Eukaryota; kingdom Metazoa; phylum Chordata; class Cladistia; order Polypteriformes; family Polypteridae; genus Erpetoichthys; species Erpetoichthys calabaricus. The sequence continues at coordinate 38,291,477 of NC_041409.2, read as the reverse complement.
GTGTTTGGCTATCTATGTTATATAGTGCCTTTCATATCTGTATTTTTTTTCCTACTTGACCATCTATCTCTTGTATATTAACTTTGCCATCTTTCTGTTAGTAAGTTTTTGGCAGTCTATCTCATATAGTGCCTTTCATATGTGCCTGTCAGCCTGTGGATCTTTTATAAGGTACATTTAATATCTCTGTGCATCTATTTTATAATAATAATAATAATAATTCATTACATTTATATAGCGCTTTTCTCAGTACTCAAAGCGCTATCCACACAGGGAGGAACCAGGAAGCGAACCCACTTATATAGTGCCTTTTGTGTATATAATGCCAATCATATTTGCTTGCCTGTGTATTACTATGACTTTCCTCTCAGTCTGTCTATTGATCTCTCTATCTGTATTTTATGTCTTCTCTGTATTTGGCTATCTAAGTTACATAGTGCCTTTATATATACATACATATCTATAATACCTTTCATGTTTTTCTACCTGCCCACTTATCTTTTATATAGTAAATTTCCTGCCTGTCTGCCTCTCCATCAATCTGTCAGTTTTTGGCTGTCTGTCATATAGTGCCTTTGATATTAGCTGTCTGCCTGTGTATCTCTTATATAGTACCCTTTATATGTACGTGTCTGCCTTTGTATCTTATCTATAGTGTCTGTCAAACCCATCTGTCTTTTGTGCGTTTCATATTTACCTGTCGACCTGTTATATCGTACCTTTTCTTTTTATCTGTGTGTTTCTGACTGCCAATGTTTGATGGTCTATCTCATATAGCGCCTTTCATATCCTTCTTATTATCGCATATTTACCAGTCTGCCAGTATATCTTCCATGCAATGTTTTTCTTACCCTTCTGTTTAACGTGTCTTTTTACCTGTTTCTATGTATCTCTTATATTGTACATGTCTTGTATAGCTGTCTGTCTGCCTGTATTTGACTGTCTGTCTCATATAGCGCCTTTCATTTTTACCTGTCTATGTGTGTGTCTTATATTTTAGTGCCTGTCAGTCATATTGTGTGATAGCTTGTATATATATATATATATATATATATGTAAGGTGCGCGTCCCATATTAGTGGTTACAGTCCTCCCCAGCTCACCTCCTACAGTGCAACTTTCACTGTCCTGTCCGAGTTTACGCCGGGCACATTCGCGAGCTTCCTCGCTCAGCTTGAGCCTTCTGGCCGCTGGCACAACGCCAGCGCGCGCGGCTCCGCAGGACTTACGGGGCCAGCGCTTTTCATTGAGCCGAATTTTATTCGGGCTCATATACCTTTTCCAGCTCACCGTAAATCCATTTTGCTCAGCAGTTTCGCCAGCCTCATCTCCATCAAGTGACCCTGCCACCTACACCTCGAAAGCCCCACTCCCTTCCCCCACTCCCCTTCACGTCCTTTTTCTACACTACAATCCCCCCGACGGAATGCAGAGGGTGAATGTGCTCGCGGATTCGGAAGGAAAACAGAAAGAGCGTACAGCTGTGGAGAGCGGAGTCCCAATCTGACAGTCTCTCTACATAAGCAAATTGCCAATAAATTATGCCTTCTTCTGAAAAAGGGAGGAGGGGAGCAGCTGAGAGTCGTGGAGGGGGGGAGAAAGAGAGAGAGAGAGCGAGCGGGAGAGCGAGGGCTGCCGGAGACGTTCACAGAAGTTAACTAACACTGTCAGCGAGCAGCTTCGGAACACCGCGCCGGCGACCAAAGGGAATACGCCGCATTGGGTACACCGGCGCACGGCTGGATTGGCTCGTGTCCACTCACCCGTCCGCTTTACGGGGGAAAACTACGGACACGACGTGCAGACGCCTTTGCTTTCACCAGCCCGGGTTTGCGAAGATTCAGAGTCTGGGATTGTAAGACATCACCCAAGTTAAAGCTGTGAGGCGGCGGAATTCAGCACCACGGACAGCGGTCCTCCATCAGGTAAGATGGGAGTGCGAGCGCCAGGGAGCTGCGCTTTAAAATGCCGCTGTGCACTCGGAACAAGGGGGTGGTAGTATGCTGCACGTTAGCCCGGCGAGCGAGAGCGCCGAGTCAGGCAACCGGCGGGGGGGTTGGGGGTGTGGAGCGATCGGAGGGCAGCTGCAATTAGCGAAATGAGCCTCAGCCTCCAAACTCCGCTCGTAGCCCCCCGACACCGCGTGAGTGCTGACGTCTGTTAGAGATGTAAACGGGGGCAGTGAGTGTGTGTGTTGGGCTGGGGTGTTCGGGATTCAGCTGTTACGCAATTTCGTTTAAATGTGGGAGATGATCGCACGGTGGTCGTTGGTATGTTGATTCCACCGAAGTTACCGGAGCTTTTGTTTTCTTACTTTGCAATCGAGAGCCTGTGATTTTAGCAGGAAAACAAGGCAGAAGTTTTTTTTTAAATAATACCTTCCGTTTTATTACGTAGATAAATATTGCAATTACTTAATGTAACTGGGTCAGGGTAAGAATGCTTCGACCTCCATGTGGCCAGTGGAGGGGCCTATAATGTGCAAGAGCTGCTAACAAGCTGACATTGCTGGGGGGAATCCCATGGTGAGCCTGGCAAGCTTGCATAGACTGCTAACCCCGGCCGCTGACCCTTACATACATCGGAGGACTGGAGGAGATGCCCCTGACAAGCTGTCTTGGAATGACACTGTCTTACACTTTCTATTATTTTTAGATGGGCATGTCTGCTCCTGCAGCCTTGAAAATGATCTTATAATGGTACTTGTTGAGAATTAATAGCAAACATTCTTTGAGCATTAGAACTATGGGCAGTTTCGTTTTATGTAAAAGAAGCCTGTGCAGTGTTTGCCCGTTGATCATCATGGTGTATTCAATGTATTTTTTTGTTGTAATAGGCCTGCTTAGAGCCTCATATGAGCAGCATGCTCGAAGTTCACCTGTAATCACAGACTATTGTAGTCAGCATGTGGCGATGGACGTCTATTTTTAGCATTTGTCTTTTTCTGTTCCTTCTTCAAAACTGGCACCTTAATCATTTGGAACGTGTCTCAGTTTGTCTGTTCTGCAGTCCTTGGCACTTCAGCACTGCCCAATGTCCTCATGGAGTCTGTTTAACTTTATTTCTGAAGAGAAAAAGGACTTGTTTCAGTTTAAGGACAGTATGGAGGAAAATGCATATGTGCAGAAATAATGTTTCCATAGCTACGGGCACATTGTCTTAACTTCTGGAGAATGGCAGCCTGCAGTGTGTTGGCTGTGTGCAGTGCCCTCGGCTCTTATCCTGGTATGAGAGGGCTTTGCTGTTTTCCTCTTAGTTTCTTTATTCTCTGGCCCATTATTATTATTACTGTTTTAAACCAAGCAAACAGTTAATTGAATTCTCAATATCCATTTGTTATCATTTAAGCCCAGGCTTTCCAAGATCTGCAGTTCTCATCTGACTTTTATTGGCTCTTCATGTTTGTAGCTGTGCTCACCTGCATGAGTTACCCCTCATTTCAAACACTCCTCCACATTTCAGTCTTGGATTTTCAGACGTGGCTCAATTTAGCAGCTGCTTGACTGTCTGTTCATTACAAATTCCTGGGCTGGGCTGGCCACTGAGCCTCCATCAGATTAATTTAGATTTTTTCTCAAGGTTTACATTTTCCAGAGGTCTGTGCAGACCAGAGTTTGATTTTTCTTATTTCAGCAGCTCTGCCATCTGGCTCTACCTTGATTTTAGAATAAAGGCATGTTAAGTTACCATTTAGTAAGTTTTAACACTTGGAGAAGCCTTAAGAGCATCATTAAAAATTAATGGAAAGGCTCTCATGATGTCTGTAGATGTACTTGCAACTCGGGGTTTGCTCCTACTTTTCAAAGCTGTGCCTTTTAGGTAATTTGTGATAAATTACCTGATAGAGCGACCATGGGGGTGTGTGTGAGGGTGCCTGGTGGGTGCCGATCCTCCTGTATGGCCTGGCCCTGCCTTGTGCCCTGTGCTGTCTGGGTAGAATTCAGCTGCCTGTACTTCTCAAGTGTATAATGTGAGTTTGAAAATGGATGGGCAAACTCTGTCTACCTGTCGTATAGTGCCTCTCATATGTATCTGTCTGTTACATGGAGAATTTAATGTATCTGTCAGTGTCTTAGTTATGAAAGACAATGAGCAAATTTATCTATCTACCTGTCCATCTGTCTGTGATATAGTGCCTTTTATACTGACTGACAGTTTGTCTGCCTGTCAGTCTGTCTCTCTTATCTATCTATCTATCTATCTATCTATCTATCTATCTATCTATCTATCTATCTATCTATCTATCTATCTATCTATCTATCTATCTATCTATCTATCTATCTATCTATCTATCTATCATCATGCCTTTAATAGCCGTTGATCTGTCATTTATATCAGGCATTTCACCTCTATCTGCCTGTCATTTATATAGTGCTTTCAACCTCTGTCTGTCTTTGTCATTTATATAGTGCCTTTCTATCTATAATTTATTTAAAGCCTTTCACATCTGTCTATGTCATTTATACAGTGCCTCTTACCTCTGTCTGTCCTTGTTGTTTATATAGTGTCTTTTACCTCTGTTTGTGTCATTTATATAGCACCTTTAATCTCTATTTATCATTTAAATCCTTTCACCCCATCTGTCTGTCATTTATAAAGTGCCTCTCACCTCTGTCTGTCATTTATATAGTGCCTTCCACCTTTCTCATCTGTGCTCCCCCCCTCCTTGCTCAGTGCTATTGCTCATGCCTGCCTGATGTTGTGTCGATTGGCCTGGCCTGCACTGAGCCTGCCCATCCGTTTAACCCTTACTGCTGTCCAAACAGACGTCTTTCAGCATTTATGGTAAACATCCATAAATATCAATGTGTACAGAGATAGTATTATATTAATGCTATAAATACCTTCATGTAAGAGAAATGACACTAGGGCATTACGTAGTCATAGACACTGTCCATGTTTAGGATACAGATGGACTGTGGAGAGAAGCTCCTTCTTAGTGTCTCTCATGGTCATCAGACAGCGGTACTGTTTACCTAATAATTAATAATAATTCATTACATTTATATAGCACTTGTCTCAGTACTCAAAGCACTATCCACACAGGGAGGAACCCGGGAAGCGAACCCACAATCTTCCACAGTCTCCTTACTGCAAAGCAGCAGCACTACCACTGTGCCACCTGTGAGGACAACCTGACTGTGGATGGGGTGGCTGGTGTCATGGATGATTTTCTTTGCCCTGGTCCGACATTATGTGATGTAGATGTCCCCCAAGCTTGACAGCGGACTTCAAGTCATGTCCTCAGATGACCACTCCACTCTCTGCTGTTCCCAAACCGGGTAGTAATACTTCTTGTCAGGATACTTTCAGTGGTGGATGTGTAAAAGTTGTTTAGTAGGTGGGAGAGCAGTGTGAAATCCCTGAAGTGGTATAGATGTTGCAATGCTTTCTTTTCTAAGGTGTTGATGTGTTTGGGCCAGGTCTGTGGTGTGGACACTGAGGTATCTGTAACTGTTCCCCCTTTCCACCTGAGTGTTGTTAATACTGAGGGGGGTGGTAGTGCCTCTGCTGTTTTGTTTCAAAGTCCACAAAGTCTTGCTGACATTCAGCAATAGGCTGTTGTCCTGTCACAGGTGTGACAGAGTCTCCACTTCATCCAGGTTGTCCTGCTCATTGTTCTTAGATATCAGGCCCATTGCAGCTGTGTCATCAGCAAACTTGACAATGATGTTCGAGTCATGTGCAGCCATGCAGTCATATCTGTAGAAGGAATACAGCAGAGGACTCAGAACACAGCCCTGTGGAGCCCCTGTGTTGAGAGTGATAAAATGTGGCCTCCTATTCAAACTACCTGGGGTCAGCCTGTCAGGAAGTTAGAAATTTAGTTGCACAATGATGTGCTCAAATGCAGGTCCTAGATCCTGTTGATGAGCTTAGAGGGGTTTATTGTGTTAAATGCACAGCGATAGTCTCTAAATCGTATTCTCACATAATTCCCTCTCTTGTTGTCCAGATGGGCTAGTACTGTATGTAGGAACAAGGAGATGGCATCATCTCTAGATCTAGGTAAGCAATATGCAGACTGTAATGGATCTAGGACTTTGGGCAGTGAAGCGCTTAAGGAATTCTTCACTAGCCTCTCGAAACACTTCATTGTTGTAGGTGTTGACTTGGATTGGATTTGACTGTTTGTCATGTAAACAGAGTTTTCTAGAGACACAGCCAGTCAGCGGACACTTTCAGATATTCCTGTGTCAGGACATCTAGTATATGCCTGGAAATCACTGCCAAGACCACTGCCATTGACTTTTCATACTTGCCGCTGCTTTCCTCACATGGCTGCCATTAGATGGAAGTTGACATGGCCAGACCAGACAAAACAAGCTGTTTCCATTGTGGTACGGGTTGTTGTGTCTCCTGGATGTTTTGTGTATTTCTCTCTTTTTAGTACACTGTGCCTTCTCCTTGGCTCCTTCATATACTGCTAGTCAGTTTCTCTGATCGCTCCTTCAGATTGTCTCTCCTTCTGTCGCTAGCATTTCTTGTCACCAGGACCATCTGGCACTGACACTGCTGCAGAGCAGCCATGTCCACTGTCACATCACACATTCACCCACATTGGTGCTGATGGCCCCATTTATATGACCTGTCTTGACTGATGTGATGATGTCACCTTGGGTGTGGCCTGTGGCTGGGCCCCTTAGTGGTCAGTACAAAAGGGGCATGTCTCCTTGTGATCTACAGCAGACTCAAAGTGTTGTGCTGTACCTGAATGCAAACATTTAAGAGGAGCACAAAGGGTGTATCAGCTGTCATGCCATCCCGCGCAGATACCCTGTTCAAATTCATCTCATTTCGATTCTCAGCGCTGCCTTTATCAAGTTCACCATCAAACTGTGCTTTAAAAGGTCTGGTTTAAAAAACAAAAATGCAGCAATTAGGCCAGTAAATAAAAAGACACAGAATACGAAAAAAAGAGATTAGAAGCCATTGGGTAAATGGAGTCCATTAAGAATCTAATAGATGCAGCTTTGAATCTGTGTGAGCGTCTGAGATAACAGCAAAGATGGGGAAAAAGAAAAGAGAAATCCAGCTAATATGAAAAAGGACATGGCTAACATGTAATGGAATACAGAGAGAGAAATAAAAAAGGATCTAGATAAAAAAAAACAGCTGAAGGATCATAAAAATGAGATAACATATGAAATAGATTGCTATGAAAGGCACTGTATTACAGATATAACGATATGAAAGGCACTCTACATGATGGACAAATAAGATAGGAAAAGCACTGTATGGCAAGTTAAAGGCACTATATATGATAGAGAGCTATAAAAGGCGTTACAGCAACAGTGCTGAATAATTGACAAATAGGTTGGCAGTTATGAAAGCAACTATGTAATAGAATGACTCTGTATAAAATAAAGACAGATGAAGGGCGCTATATAATGTACAGATTTAAAAGGCATGGTGCAGTACAGGGTTAGGAGCACACGCTGATACAGTGCATTGCCGCACCCACTATCTCAGGTCCTCAGATTAGGACCCGAGTGCAGCCAGGCAATGGGTGACACCTCAGCATCACACTAGTTCAGATGGAATAGAACAGTTGGAGGCTTATTTATGGTGGCTGGAGTTCCAATTCTGCCACCAACCCCTGGGTATATTAGAAAGATAAATAGATATAAAAGGAAGTATATGATAGATAGATAGATAGATAGATAGATAGATAGATAGATAGATAGATAGATAGATAGATAGATAGATAGATAGATAGATAGATAGATAGATAGATAGATAGATAGATAAGAGAGACAGACTGACAGGCAGACAAACTGTCAGTCAGTATAAAAGGCACTATATCACAGACAGATGGACAGGTAGATAGATAAATTTGCTCATTGTCTTTCATAACTAAGACACTGACAGATACATTAAATTCTCCATGTAACAGACAGATACATATGAGAGGCACTATACGACAGGTAGACAGAGTTTGCCCATCCATTTTCAAACTCACATTATACACTTGAGAAGTACAGGCAGCTGAATTCTACCCAGACAGCACAGGGCACAAGGCAGGGCCAGGCCATACAGGAGGATCGGCACCCACCAGGCACCCTCACACACACCCCCATGGTCGCTCTATCAGGTAATTTATCACAAATTACCTAAAAGGCACAGATCAATGGCTTTTAAAGGCATGATGATAGATAGATAGATAGATAGATAGATAGATAGATAGATAGATAGATAGATAGATAGATAGATAGATAGATAGATAGATAGATAGATATTAAAAGCATTATATTATATAGAGTCATTATATTGTATAAGTCATAGCATAAATACGAAAGGGACTATATAACATAAACAGATAAAGGGCAGTAAATGGGATGTGAAAAGCTCTATATAAAGTAAGAAAATGTGTGAAAGGCACTATATACAGTATAATAGGTGGAGGGACATGGCATTATCTAGGGAAGGTGCTGTATAACAAACAAATATGTAGGTAGATATGAGTTACACTTCAGTGTATAAATATAGATGTGGAAGGCATTATATAATGGGGGATCACAGGCATCGGCGGGTAGAGGGGTCCTTTCATCGGATTTGCTGGCCCAGCACTATCCTAGCTGTGGAATGGCCAATTGGGGGAGGCAGCTTGATGGCCGAGGTCTCCAGAAATCTAAACAAATCCAAATCTTATGATGTGATATCATCTACTGTTAAATTCTGATTTGTACTTGTAATATTTTTATTTTACTCTTATATTGTATTGAGGATTACTTGTGTTCTGTTCTGTGTATTGTATTGTATTGACCCCCTTCTCTTTGATACCCACTGTATGCCCGGCCTACCTGGAAAGGGGTCTCATTTTGAACTGCCTTTCTCAAAGTTTCTTCCATTTTTTTCCCTACTAGGGTTTTTTTTGGGAGTTTTTCCTTGTCTTCTTAGAGAGTCAAGGCTGGGGGGCTGTCAAGAAATTTTCCTGCTTCCATTATCTCTAAACTGCTCTGCATGTGTATCACGGGACTTGCTTCCAAAGGTTGTAAGTATGACGTGACTTGTCCGTCTCGCTTGACATGAAAGTGTCTCTCTGTCTCTCTTCCAAAGATCACGTCTCGTCGCAGGAAAAAGTCTTGTATCGTCGCAAGCTTTTTTTTTTTATAATAGAGAGACATACAAATTATACATACAGCACAGTATTCAGTGAAATGCTCAACTTCTATGACTGTGCCTTGAGACGAATATAAAGTAACAAAAGCAATACATGACTTTATAAATTCAAAAATCCTTAATAGAATTATACATTTGTAATGATGCATAATAATAATAATAATAAATAATACCAATAACTAAATAGATGACTCAATTTAAATAATCTACTGTGAGGGGGTTCCTACATAAATGGAAAGAATTATTATTATCGGGATTTGATCTTATTTGAGCAGTATCTCTCAGTAGAGACAGATATGAAAGGCACTCTATGAACAGATTGGTGAAATTAACTATATATGAAAGACACCATATAATACACGTATTTAAAAAGAAGGCAGTGTGTATTGGATAGATACATAGATAAGAAAGACACTATAGGATAGATGGAGAGATAATAATGGTACTATAAAATAGATATAAGGGGATCTACTAAATAGAATCTATGAAAGAGACTATATAAAAAGAGACAGATTAAAGGCACTATATATGATAGATAGGTTGGTGAACAGATATCAAAAGTGCCGTATGACTGATGTGAAGTACACAATACAACATACTGTAGATAGAAAGGTAGATGGAGATAGGATAAGTGCTGTAAAACAGACAGATGTGTAGGTAGATATGGGAGGACCTTCATCGTAGATATGTAGAAGTTTGTTCTTGTGGCAGCCCAGTGGTGCAGTGTTTAGCCACCCTTTAGAAATTTGTTTTCAGTTTTCCACCTGCCCATTATCTGTTAAGGGATTGTGTGTTCCCCTTGTGTATTGCTGGCCTTTGCCCTAAAGTCCATGTTCCTCCTGGACAGGTCTTGTGTCTTTTGTCTCTAGGACAACCTCAAGCCCCCTGTCATCCTATCAAAGAAACACCAATGGTAGAAGCTGACTTTGTAACTGCAGACTCAGATGTGTGAACAGGTGAGGGAAAAGCTGCTTTTGTGTTTTCTTCTGCTGCTGCTCATGGCAGTGCCAGATATTTACTGCTGTCAATAGCCCCAGCAGTGGGGCTGCCTCTGCTAGTGAGAAGCCCCATTCAACCACTCTTCATGTTTTCTGTGGGTTTTGTGCAGTTAAACAGAGCAGATGGTGGGTGATGTTCAGTGAATGTGCCCTGCAGCTTTTAGTATTTCAACATCAGAGACTGCATGTCACACACTGCTGTGTGTAGTAGTATAAAACATTAAGTGGTCTCCGACTGTTTAATGCACTTCTGTCACCTGGCAGTGCCAAAATACTCCCACGTTCCTGAATAATGTGTGAGGTGTGCAGAGGGGGAAGTGAGCCAGTAACCAAGTCATACGTGAAGTTCTCTTGCATGCTCACTGCCTTTTTGGCAACCTTGATCATTAATACACCGCGGATGGTAAGCCAACACTTTGGAAGTTCTTCACAGCCAGCCTTCCCTATCTCTGCTTTTTGTCTCAAGTGCTCATCCCAATTCATAAATTGTGAACACAGCAGGCAATGCTTGGTCAAATTCTGGGGAAATATTCTGACCATTTTCCAGCTGCAGGCATTGTACGCGAAATTACATTTTTCTAGAAAGTTTTTTCAAACGTGTTTAGCTGCTAATGAAGTGACTTTCACTGGGGCATTGTCAGGGAGTAGAAAGGACAATAGCTTTCCGTGACATTTTTTTCTGTGATTAAGTGCTGTGAGCACCAAAGCAGATCGGCCTTTTAAAGCCTGTGATCAGTATGGATGCCACCTCGACACCATCAAAGGGTGTTTATGGTCTTAGTGACACTAGCTTGGACCATCAAGTTTTTGGCTGTTGGAGAGTCGCCATACTTATGTTCTTTGGGTTGTTGATTGGACTCTGGGCTTTTGTGATGTGTCCCTATTTCATCATCAGAGCGCTTCTTTAATTTTCCACAGTCCAAGTTCATTTGTGTGCGATTTTCCTTGGAGCACTGGATGTACTGATGTTTCGTTTGAGGTGCCAAAATTTTCGATACCCACCCCACTCATGTTTAATTGTAAGTGAAGAGTGGATTCATCTGATCCCTGACTTGTCCCTGTAGTGTCTGCTGTCTTGTTTTGTGATTCTGTCCATTCCTGTTCACTTTCCTGTCATTGATATAAAAGCCAACCAGACCCTGGTTCATCTTTGAGCGTCTTCAAGCCAAGACAGCACTGAGCAGCCCCTCTCTAGATGGTGTGATAGGAAACAGGCTGGCCCTGGTGCACATTGACTAGAATCCTAATTGAATCTCTGGTGTTCAGCGATAGCACGATACTAACAGGGTCCATGTTGACCTGATTCAGGCCCAAGAAACATCGACTATAAATTTGAAATGGTGATTCACATATTTGAATAGACAGGAGCTAATCTTTGGGTGCTTTAGAAATCAGCACTGTACAAAAACCACTTAAGGTTCAGCCTCAATACTGCCTGACCATCCGTGTCTGCGTATCAGAGTGTGTCTGTCAGTTTACTAGGAGGGAGGAAGAAAAATGTAAACAAGTTAAAAAAAAATCAAAATGATAATAATAATATCAAGGGTAAAAAAAGATTGTTTTTGGCGGTCTCTTCTTTTGTCTGATGTTATACGCTGGCAATAGCAGAGTGCTAGTGACTTTCTTGCTTTTGCTTAGGCCACATGAACGAAGTTTATAGCTGTAATGTTAATAACCCATAATTTCTTACTGTGGGCAACGGATGAGTGAAAGTAACAATAAATCGAAGCACATGCTGGGAAACCAAATTCCCAACACTATTAGGCTAGAGTCACCTGACCAGGCCAATGTGGTAGTTACCACCATCACCACATATTCCCAGCAAAACCTTTTTGACTGTAAGAGTGGTCAGTTTGACAAGCAGTGAAAACAGGGAAAAGAATCAGGTGTGTATTTTTACACTGGACTAAACAGAATCAAATAAAATTGAATAAAAAACATGAGGCCTATGTTAATTAGTTATCCTTTGTGATTCACAGGGGGGGTTATGGACCGTCATGAACACAAAATATGTGCAAATACATTTTGGAACCACCCCCATCTGCTAATACTGCACTGTTGTCCACAAGACTTTCTAATAACATAGTCAATTATTTTGCAAATTTTAGACAATACAGTTGAATTATATATATACGAGGGACGTTCAAAAAGTTACTGCACTTTTTTTTAAACTGTTTATTAAGAATTTCAAAAACAATTGACATCACTTTGCTACATAGTCACCTACCTTTGCAATGCAGTTTTCCCAGCGTCGTAGCAAGTTTTCAATGCTCAATTACTGCTCCTCCTGCCTTCGCCATTTCCAGCGAAAATATAAAAGTGCGGAAACTTTTTGAAAGTCCCTCGTATATAAAACACACAAAAAAATTACTGTGCTGTATACTGTACTACAACAGTAACATAAAGAGTCTTTGTGCTGCTGGCGTAGCTTCAGCAAAACCTTTTCTGATTTTCTGCTCTTTTTTTCTTGGAATACTGTTGACTCCTTAAAGAAATATTCCAGATAAAAGCAATATATTTTTAAAAATGCTGCTTACTCCATGTAGTTTGTAATGGTGGCCAAGTAGAGAAAAGGACGTCTTGAATATTCAAACTCAAGTTCCCACCAGTGACTGAGTTTAGACAACAGCAAGCTACTGTATGTGAAAAACAACTGTGGGAAAAAGAAAACAAATTCTCACTTAACTTGTATTGTATCGGTACTCAAATGTGGCACTTGGTGCCACGGCCCACCTGCCAAGTTGTTTTGCCTGCCTAAGGAAAAGTCATCCCAGATGGAGGATCGCAGGAATCGTGGGAGAGAGGGGTCCTTTCATCGGATTGGCTGGCCCAGCACTGTTTCAGCTGTGGAATGGCCAAATGGGGGAGGCAGCTTGAAGGATGAGGTCTCCAGGACTCTATACAAATACAAATCTTATTATGGGATATATCATCTACTGTTAAATTCTGCTCTGTACTTCTAAAATTTATATATTTTTTTTTTTATTTCTTACTATATTGAGAAATTGTTCTGTGTACTGTACTGTATTGTATTGACCCCCTTCTTTTGACACCCACTGCACGCCCAATCTACCTGGAAAGGGGTCTCTCTCTGAACTGCCTTTCCCAAGGTTTCTTCCATTTTTCCCTACTAGGTTTTTTTTGGGAGTTTTTCCTTGTCTTCTTAGAGAGTCAAGGCTGGGGGGCTGTCAAGAGGCAGGGCCTGTTAAAGCCCATTGCGGCACTTCCTGTATGATTTTGGGCTATACAAAAATAAACTGTATTGTATTGTATTGTATTGCATAATCGAAATGCCCAATCATCTGGTTAAAATGTACAAAATGAGTACATGTTTTTACCAAAATATTTTTAACAGTTTCTTCCTGGAAAGACGGCGTACAAAATCTCACAAAAATAATTTCCATTTAATTATCAATGACAAACCTGCAAATAGGCGGATCTATGAATTGTAAATCCATGAATCACAAGGACCGACTTTACTTCAGTTTTAAGCCATCTTAGATGGGTAGCACAGCTGGTATATATGTAACTTGTGAAAATAAGCAAATATGCATGAGAGGACATAGCCTGGGCTCACAGAACAAAACTGAAAGTCATACCGACCTGTCATCATAAATTGAATCGCTGACCAGAACTTGGGAATCTAAAACTGTAGCTAAATTTCTTAAACAATTAGAGCTTTAATTTGCACACTAACCGAGAGTATCCATCAGTCTTGGATAGTGATGGGGTATAAAGGGTGACCTCCTGTCTTACTTCATTTTTTTTCTTTAGTTTTTGGATTTTTTTTTAAATTTGTTGTTTATTCATTTATATTGCAGTCTCCATGGATGTTTAGTGGATGAGCATCAGCGTATTGTTTACCGTTGCCAGATACTGTACCATTGCCAATCATGTGACCTGCATCAGAAGACATATTTTGTAAAAATCACAGCAGCTCATACGGTTTTGGGTTAACAATATTTAAAAACCTCCCATTTTCTTTAGCAATGGATGAATCAGAGAAGGAAAAATGAAGTGTTTGAACTTCTCATGCAGTGCTTTTGGACATTTCTGACTGGTCAGCTTATTTACCTGTGTGTGACCCCCTCTCAAGTGCACATCCATTTTAAACTCTGTGACCTTCAATCCAGGCATGGAGTGTCCTTGTTTGTGGCTTTTAGTTAATTCTGAAGCACAGCTTTAGTCTTTCATACTTGAATCCACCCAGCCCCCCTTCTCTTGGAGAGGATGTTGGCTTGCGTTCATTGAGATTCTGCTACACAGACTTGAAAATCATTTATAATTCATCATATTTACCCACTTTGCTGAAGTTATACATGGATCGATATTTATCTGATATCTCTACTTAACATGTTGGTTTACTTCCAGATAAAAACTGTGGAATGTTCACACAAATTTGAAATCGGGGCATTTCACATCCTTTCTGTAGGTTTCCTGCCACTTAATGTTTCATACTAATGCTCACTGTGAAAGAACTTCCAGCCATCTTTACTGGATTTGGAAGTCACTGATATTTGTAATTCATTTCATGAGAAGAAAATTCATAAACCTAAACCAAAATGGTATATTTTAGCCAGGGGTTCAAATGAAAGGGGGCATCACCATTTCAGCTTAGTAAGCCAACTTGTTGTTTTGCAGTTACTATCATTTCCAGTTTGGCCACAGGGTGTCATCATTATTAACAGCCATGCACTGTGACAAGGTCCAAAAATGCTTCATTCAAAACTGAAGAGCACCGCTAAGAAGCAGTCACCCTCGTCTATATGGCAACACTTTGGCTTCAAAGCAGATGTTCCTGGCAAGTCAAGTGATTTAACCGAAATTTTTTGTTGACTTAGCAGTTAGGTTGTTGTTGCAGAAGATTCACAAATGTCGAACTTGCATATGTGGATACACAATTCAGCAGACTACTCATGTTTACCGCTTAAGACTAGTCTCAGCAGCTGTTAATTATTGGTAGTGGGAGTTGTACACCATAATGGTACCATAGCTGTTTCATATTATTTATGTGAATACATTATGTTTGCTTTATTCATTCTTTCTGAAGTGTTGTTTTAAAAATCTCCTCCAAAACTCCACTCTGTACAGAAAATAGAGAGTTACAGGCTGGTGTAAAATTAAGTGTCATCCCTTTTGATTGTAGTAACCTCTAACAAATTCCTTTTGGGTGAGTGATGGGAATACATGAACCACTGCTTGCTCGGCCACACAGAGTTGTTTCCATCATGGAAGCCTGATGTATGGCTCGAAATGAACTGATTATATTTCCAAATGCATTGGCTCACAGAGGGCTTATTAATTCCAAAAACCAGCAGACATCCACCATAACGCCTGCTGCGACGTGATTTTTGATGGGTATTTATGTTCAAAATCTCATGTCTTCTCAGAGGCATGAGAAGTTGCAGTCTTTCACAAATATAGAAAAATGTGAGCGTTTATTGAACAATCCGAGCAAGATTTTATCTCGCAAGTCTTGATTCGCACATCCAGATTGATCACAGTAAAGTTCCGGCTTTGACTGGAGCTCTCACAATTGCAGCATTTATAGTACATTCTCTGTCTCTCTTGTCTTTGCTTAATAATACATCACTTCTCCCACGGACCTTCATTATCAGTAAAAATGTAAAGCATACACAGTAGCACGCCTACTACGTTGAACCTCACAATAGTGGTGGTTGTCAGTTTGCTAGTTTGCATCTTTCTAGGGAAAATGTAATCGGATTTGTATTTTCCTGCTAAAGAAGTATTTAAAGTGTGTTTACAGCCTTGTTGTCTGGTATAATTAATCGGAATCCACTTGCCTGGGTATTAAGCACGTGGTTCAAATCATCATCAGTGTAAGTAATCAATCGTCCATTGCTAATAAAATATTACCTATCGGCCCAGGCCCATTATATTGTGTTAACTGAAAGGGCAACATAAAGAGTTTGGTTAGCATTGTTTTATCAAAATTTGCCAACTTAGATATTTGACTTTGTTAGATGTTTAAGTGAAAATTCTAACTCTGAACCTTGGATTTCCATTCTGTTCAATAGGACATGAAAACCACATCTGCTTACTTATGCGAAGAAGTGGTCCTGAAAGTATTATGATTTCAGATCTACAAACTTCAAAAACTCCTCTTGCCTGAAGGGGTCAGGGAAACTGTAAAAAAAATGTAGCCCAAAATAGCAAAGCCTTATTGAATACATTTATTTTAGATTTAGTAATTTAAATGGAACAAAGGTCTAACAAAATTCAAATATTTGCTAAAAAATTTGAGGGAATACATCAGTTTTCAACAAAAAGCAACATTGATACACTACATTTCCAAAAATTAACAAATCAAAAATCCAATATTCTTGAAAGAAAAGCACAAATCTTAGAAGAATCACAAAGGAAGCCAAGAAAGCATGAGTCCTTTGCAGTGTCAGGAGGCCCCGTCCCCTTTGGACTCAACATCTAAATAATACATGTACAGACAGAAATAACAAAATTAATAGTTACACAAGTAATAAATACAAAACAAAATATCAAATAAAAGCAGAGGGATGCGGCCACAAGCTCGGTGAGAGGTCTGCTTGATACAAAAACCCCAGGCTGGGTTTAAACTGCTTGAATTAGTCAACCAATCACTTAGAAAGGTGTTTATTACCATGAGATACGAGACTTGGGCGTGAGGATGGCTGGTCCAGGATTTCTCTGACTTTTGTCTAAGTGAAAGTGTGTTTTCTTTATAACTGAACCGGCTCTAGAAAACAGGAGTGCAGCCAATCTCGTCATACCTTCCCCTACGGCATTGTTCAGTTATTTAATGACAATTCTGTTTGAGACACGCAAAGCACCACTGTGCCAGTGGTTCTGCCCGTAACAGAGGGAGTGATTTAGGCCTTTGAGGACGAGACTTGATGTCAGTCTAGGATAGCCCTCCTCTTCTCAAGTGGATTGTGTCCCTTCCAGTCTTCTAACTAAATCCATAAAAGACCAAAAATCTCTTCAAACAGCTTTTTACTTATTCCATCTAGCATCTTATCCACAGCAAGCTTCTCTATGAGTTATTGTACAGGTTCATTGTAAATCCAGCTCTGAATGAGATTCACAAAATCCTGAGCCCTTAATCGACAATGAGGATAAATGGGCTAGACTTGAAGTTTATGATGGATACAGAACTGGCAGAGGTTAGTAGGAGAATTTGCTGCTTCATAAAATCATAATCATCCATCCTGTTGAGGGGAATATTACATGTAGCTTTCTGTGCATCTCCAGTTTGCAACCTGGCTAAGATGTCATCTCCTTCCCAGCACATCATCCTGGTGCTTTGCTCAAAAGTAAATTGTAAACACTCTGGGTCATCTGCAGGAGTCAGTTTTTGTAACATATCTCCTTGTCACTTATCGGGGATGCAAGTTTTCTTCAGGATCAGGGGGAAGAAGGACTTGTTGAGCATAATATTATTGCTGATCCATTTGTGAAACAACCGATGTGGCACTACTTGTCACATATTGGGTGATAGAATTGCATAAGCAAAAGTTTAATCACAGTTCATTCTTGAACTTGTAGAAACAATTTTGGAGTCTTTAAAATGCAAACAGCAAACTTAATAAACTTCAAGAGATGCTTGACTCCATTTCTGTTAATCTGGAATTCAAAGAATTCAAAGGCATCATTTTCAGACCTGTCAAGATGCATGGGGTGGGGCCACAAGCCCATCGAGTGGTCTGCAAGATACAAGAACCCCAACCTAGGGAAGAACTGCTTGTATTTGACAATCAGTTGCTTAGAAAGGTTTTTTATTACTGTGAGATATGAGACTTGGGTGTTAGCACAGCTGATCAGCATTTCTCTGACTTCTTTCTGAGTGAAAGTGTATTTTCTCCATAACTGGATCAGCTGAAGAAAGTGACAATGCAGCCCGTTACATCACAATATATATATTATCTTTGGGACAAACCTATATAAGATGGTGGAAAATGGCTTTGGGAATCCATGTATTGGATTATCTTTAAAATGAACATCTTTGTCACCGCCTGTTAGGGGAATTTAACACAAGGTTGTGTTAGGAGTTTTTGCAAACGTTCTTTAACTTTCACATTCTCATTTTGTGAATTTGTGAACTTGTTTGTTGTTCTTGATATCTGATATCTGTCTTGATATCTATCTGTCAATAGACTCTGTTATTTTTCATACCTTCTGTAGAAAGACACTATATAAATAAATTATTATTAATATTTTTAGAGCATTTCCTGGTTGCTGCACCACATTCGCTCCTTTCCATCTCAACATCAGGCACCTGCCAGTGTTTCTGGTTGACTCCTCTTGATCTGATCAGTATGGAGAAGCCCAATGAACTGGGCCTGTTGTTAGCTCTCTGTGTAAGTTTTAAGTGTTGTTTAAGATCAGTGAGCTGGTGATTTATTTGATTGATTGTATTTTTGATTTTTTATATCAGTGAGTGATGAATTGCTATAATTCTTTACATGTGATGCATGTGTTTAGAAATATCTCAAATGTGTTTAATTAAAAAAATGTATTTTAGTATGTAGAGTATTTGAAATAGTGACTCAATCACCTAGAAAGAAAAAAAAAAACATATTATGTCGACCAGATTGGTAATATTCACATCAAAAGGAGCAGGCAAGTATGTTGAGAACTAGATGAAACGGCATAAGAATTATAAAATAAAGGTGAAATGTGTTTAAAAATGAAGAGGTGAGAATTTCTAGTCAAGTAAATTGTAAGAAACAAGAAATGGAAGATACTTTAATAGAGCAGTGAGGCAGATGCGTACCATTTAAAGTATATACTCGCGTTTAAATTCTTCCGTGGATAAGTCGGGGCTTGATTTTACCGTATAATTTCCCATATTTTATAATGTTGGTCGTTTCAGTCAAATGTGGAAAACTCATGCTATTGGTCCAAGAGATTATGATATGCTAACGCCCACCTGAGAGAGTAACCACAGAGCACACTGTATTGTGGGTACACGGCTGCAAAAAAAAAAAAATGGGGCCAGGTTTTAAATCCATAGAGCCGTGTCGCTCTCCGTGGTTGCGATTGCATGACCGCGGGGAGTTAATTTAGGTAGTTGGAGCGAGTCGCATCTGCACGTGTACAACAATTGCTTCGTTGGCTTCCTGCGGAGTGTGCTTAAGGCACTGTGCCCACGGAGACAGAGGTGTATACGTACGGGTCGGCACCAGGAAAGGAGGGATGGATCGTGATCAAAGAAAAGGACAGAGACAGAGGAAAAAAAGGAGGTTAGAGGACAGGAAAAGCAGTCTTGGAACGTACGATCTGGCTACCTGGAGGGAGGAGACAGCACAAGCTGGGGCCCCGCAAAGGAGCATTTGTCTGTAGCACTCCAGTGAATGTTCGGATGGAGTAGGGTGAGCAAGGCAGGTGTCCTCCCGATGGATCTGAGGAGCGACTACGTGAACGTGAAGGAAAAAGGGAGGAGAGCTGACCTCAGACGGATGCCTGGAGGCAGCCAAGACGGAGGTCGGCAGAAAGGAGCTCATTGCTGTTGGGTCTCCGCAGGCTACGGGAGCAATGGGTGAGCTGGAGAGAATGAGAGATGGAGGTGTGCTGAGATCGTGATGAGAGAGACTGCATTTTAACTTCTGATTTTAACCTCGGATTTTAACGGATTTATTTACTGTTTTTATCCTAACTTTTCACTGTTTTTATGGATTTATTTATTGGAACTGTGGAGCACTGCACTTTCTGTTTGGACACAACTGTTTGTTTTAATAAAAGCATCTTGGCACTGATTGCACTATCCCCTGGCTTCATTTGAGAATTGTCCTCATTTATCAGCTCATCTCGGTGACATTACCAACGGTGTTGGGTTCAAGAGCTCCCAGAAGTCAGAAATGAAAGATGGGAGCATGGAGCGAATCTGCATCGCCACACACACTGTCTTTGTTTTCTATGTATTGTGCCTACACGACCACATGGTAATACCCGAACTATTCTGAAGCGACGTTTGCACTGATTTGTGTTTTTTGTATCTCACACCCTCGTACACCTTTTATCATAAGAGCATCCCTTATCTATGATGGAGCGTTCGATCAGAAGAAAATATGAAGCTGGTTTTAAAATAAACATTGTTGTAGTGGCAAAAGAAATTGGTAACTGCGCTGCTGCAACAAAATTCAATGTGTCTGAGAAGATGTAAAAAAAAATAATTTAAGTGTCGCATTTTTGAACGGGTGTATAAGTCGATTTTATGATCAATTTTTCGGGTTTGTAGACCTGTCTTATACATGAGTATATACAGTAATTAACACTGCCTTGCAGTTGATGGTAGGGGTAATTCTGGGACAAGCTACTCTTGGGTAGTGGAGCCAAACACAAGATGTAAGATGGGTGTAGGAGACAAATGTATGGCATTGACTGGAACATGCAACCATACATTGGGCGCTGGGCATGTAGATAAGTAAAATGTATGCCATTTTTCAGGAGGTGGGACCCAGTGTATGCGGTTAGTAGATCCAAATGCTATGGGGGTTAAGTAGGAACCTAATGTACGAGGGAGGTGTACAGAAAGATTTTCAAAATTGTTAAAACAAACCTTATTACAAAACATAGAGCAATCTCCTTTTAGTCACCTTCAAGACATCTTGCACTCATCTTTGTTGCCGTGTCAGCCTTACTGAGCCTACTGTATTTTTTCCTGGATTGCTTCCATGGTAGCAAATCATCTCCATTCATTTTGTTTTAATTTCAGGGTAAAAAATGAAGTCTCATGGATTGAGATCTGGCAAATACAGGAGATGTGAAATATCAAGCACATTGTTTTTTAGTTTGTTAATGTGGAGTGTGCAACAGCAACATTCATTTCTATAGCACATTTTCATACAAATGATGTAGCTCAAAGTGCTTTACAGGATGAAGAAAGAGAAAAAAGACAAAACAAATAAGAATTAAAATAAGGGAACACTAATTAACATAAAATAAAAGTAAGGTCTGATGTCCAGGGAGGACAGAAAAAACATAAAAAAAAACCCAGACAGCTGGAGAAAAAAATAAAATCTGCAGGGGTTCTGAAGCCACGAGACTGCCAAGCCCCCTTTAGGCATTTTACCTAACATACTGTAAATGACCTCAATCAGTCCTCATGGTTTTTGGGTTTCACATGGAAGAACTTGATGATGACGGTCATGTGGACTTCTGACCTATAATCCATCAATGCAGGGACATCACGGTGCTTTGATCAGGTGGTGGTGGCACAGGTCGCCAACACAGAAAACCGGAAAAAAAACAGCAGAGAAAGTAGGGGTTAGTACAGATTTCGGAGCCACAAAAAAAGAAGATAATTAAATGCATATGCAGAATATCAGGATTAAACTAAAATGAAGCTATGAGAAAGCCATGTTAAAGTAATGTGTTTTCAGCAGTTTTTTAAAATCCCCCACTGTATTAGCCTGGAGAATTTCTATTGGCAAGCTATTCCAGATTTTAGGTGAATAACAGCAGAAGGCCACCTCACCACTTCTTTTGAGTTTAGCTCTTGAAACTATAAGCAGACATCCATTTGAAGATCTAAGGTTACGATTTGTAGTGAAAGACATTCTGAAATATAGGATCATTTAAGGCTTTGTAAACCATAAGCAGTATTTTAAAGTCAATTCTAAATGACACAGATAACCAGTTTAGTGACATCAAAACTGGAGAGATGTGCTCAGATTTTCTTTTTCTAGTTAAGATTCTGGCAGCTGCATTCTGCACTTGTTGCAATCTATTAATGTCTTTTTTGGGAGGTCCTGAGAGGAGTGTGTTACAGTAATCTTGTCGATTGAAAACAAAAGCGTGAACTAATTTCTCCGCATCTTTCAATGTTAGAAGAGGTCTAACTTTTGCTATATTTCTTAAGTGAAAAAATGCTGTCCTAGTGATCTGATTAATATGTGATTTAAAATTCAGGTCAGAGTCAATAATTACCCCTAAATTCTTTACCTCGACATTTAATCCTAATTGATCAAATTTATTTCTAATAACCTCATAATATCCATTTTTGCCAATCACTAACATTTCTGTTTTCTCCTTATTTAGTTTGAGAAAATTTCTACTCATCCATTCAGAAACACAAATAAGACATTGTGTCAGTGAACCAAGACAGTCAGAGTCATCAGGCGCTATTGATAAATATAGTTGCGTGTCATCAGCATAGCTGTGGTAGCTCATATTATGCCCCGAGATAATCTGACCTAACGGAAGCATGTAAACAGAAAAGAGCAGCGGACCCAGGATAGAGCCTTGTGGAACACCATGTAGAATATCATGGGTCTTTGAAGTATAATTACCACAACTAACAAAGAATTTTCTACCTGCCAGGTAAGACTCAAACCAATTTAAGACCCTGCCAGAGAGGCCCACCCATTGACTAAGGCAATTTCTAAGAATATTGTGATCAATGGTATCAAATGCGGCACTCAAATCTAAGAGGATGAGAACAGATAAATGGCCTCTGTCTGCATTTACCCACAAGTCATTTACTACTTTAACGAGTGCAGTTTCTGTACTGTGATTTGTTCTGAAACCCGACTGAAACTTATCAAGAATAGCATGTTTATTGAGGTGGCCATTTAGCTGCATAATGACTGCCTTCTGTAGGATTTTACTTAAAAAATAGTGCAGAGGCACTGTGTGCTGTCCTGGTGAAGAATGCCAGTTTTGTGTGTGTTGCTTCTTTGGACTTTTTTTTTTTCCTGATTTTTTTCCTTAGACGCTTTAGCAGTTTGATGTAATATCACTGATTAACAAAATTAACAAAACAGTGAGCAAACTCCTTATGAACAGGTCTGTCAATGTCATAAACCACGATCGTCATTGTCTATTGACAACCTGAAGTGGTGGTGTGGAAAAGAAAAATCACCCAAGTGACCTGCTGTAGAATAAACGCCAGAAATGCACACTCAATCAGCTCAGAACACTGTCACTCGGCGGACTGATTGACCAGTCTGTAGGCATACGATACGTAGTGGCATATTCAAGAGCTTTACCATACTCCTGTGCTGCTGACTCATTTTTTGAGTCATTTTTTGGGACCCCCTCATATTGTGTTTAGAGGACGGCAGAGCCAAATCTCTGGTGTTGAGCAGATGTAGGAGACACACATCTCTGAAATAGTTTGTGACGTGAAGCACCGACCTCATCATTTCAGGACTGATTCATTGTTCATTAGGCTACCTTCTCTCTGCCCACATGACAGAAATAATATTCTTGATTTATGAAGGTGATGTGCACTGCTGGTCCTAAGCAACATTCAAGGATTAATTGTACAGGTTTGGGGTAAATAAAGATGTCAAGTCCTTCTCACCATTGTAATTAATCTGCCATGTTTGTATGTTGCATACATGATGAGCTTAATTGTCAGGTATCAGCTTGATGGTTACCTTGGTTACGAGATGTCATGTCAGCTCTGTGGTTACTAACAAACATCCACATGAAGACATTAGCCACGTCAGCTTGCCTTTGTGCTTTTTTGTTCTTGCACCTGAAAATGGCTCAAACTAACACAGAGGAGAGCCTCATCAGCATAAACATGGACCAAGAGAAATGCTCAGTCCGGTATGTGAATTAATTGCAATCATTACACTGCCCTCTTTCAGCTTCTGGCTCAGTGTGTAACATTTAGCATCTGGTGAAACTTCAACTATTCTTAAATCCATGAGTGTTGACATTTCCGAAGAAACCCAAGCCTGCCAGTTGTTCTGTGAAGTGCTTCGGTCTGATCTTATCTCCTCACTCTCACTGTCTGGATCACACATCATCAGGTTTTGATTTCCTTAAACAGGTGAAGGTGATGGCAGTGGGGTCAGTTGGGTTGAAAAGTGTTAAATAAATTCCAGGCAAAAGCCTTTTGTAGTTGATGAAATGCTGAGACTAGAAATGGCAGGCACAGTTGTCCTTTTTTTTTTTGCTGAAGCTCATTGAGAGAATGCTAATTCGCTTCACTCATTCACTCAGCCTCCTGCAATGAATACGTCGTGTTGCCTGGGCCGGCCTTAAATTAAAATAATAAGGGGCAGTCTGGGGTCATATTAATAATAGTCTTTGAGAAACTAATTTTTACAAGTTAAAATGTCTCCCTACATAATATTCACCTTAATATGCACTTATTGTGGCAATCATTGCCTAGTTAGGTTAATGTCGCAGCTCTCTTATTAAACAGCTTCCATAGTCCCATTAAAACGCTGTCAACTCCGCTAAGACACTGAGTACTAAATAAAGAAAACTGTATGTTTTGAATGATTTTGAGGCTTTGATTTGTAAATTTTATTTTGTAATCTTATCAAATTATTATGTTGCTTTGCATTCTTTTCTTGTTTTCTTTGCAAAGCAGCTGGTGCTTGGTGTGATGGTAAAATTATAAAATAAAAATAACCTCTTCTTAGCTGTAAACACTTTTGGTACTACTTGAAAAAATTAGGGATTTAAAACGTGTCGATCAATGTGTGGGTAGCTAAGGCCGGCAAGTTCATTGCGAATTTCAGTCATCGCATTTATATACTGTACATTGTCATAGTAAGTCGTGAGTAGCCGTGTGGTGTGTCTGTGCCCACCAGATATGGAGTGTGGCATCCCCAGCTCAGCCATAGCTAACTCTTGACAGATTTGGGTTTGTTTGTAGTCATAGGAACACACTGTTATGGGTGTGAGAGTCGTCAACCAATGAACACTCGAGACAGCAGTGCAGCGTGTACAGTGCAGCTACAAGGTGAGAAGGATTGTGGGCGTTACGGACCCCATAAACGGAACAGAAACTCATCTGTCCAGAGTCTTGCAAAAAGGGAAAAGCCGGGCCAAGATCGCTGAACTCAACACACTTGGAAGACATTTGCGTAGTCACTGGCAAAATCAGGCGGCATGTTAATTGGCTGCCATAATGCAGAAACTTTTGCAATGCTTTTAAAAAAATTTGAAACTGTGCTGAGAAGTCCTGGTCCTAATGTTCTGCCCTGGTGGCCTGCTAGTTTTTCCACTGTTGGCAGAAGAGCAGAATTTTACAGTACTAATAAGTATGCCAAGCTTCATTTGGGCTGAGCGATTTATTTTTTAGTTACCATGTGCAAGACTCAGAAATAGATGCACACAGGCTGCTGGTTTAAGTTGCTCAATTTGCATTCAGAGATACCTAAAATGGGTAACTCTGTTGATAGCTGGCCATGCCATAATGATTCCACTTACAGAAAGTATTCAGATCCTTCACTGTTTTCACATTTGTTATGTTGCAGTCTTGTGCTATAAATGTCAATTATTTTTTTCACCTCAACAAAGAACATTCATTACACCAGAATAAGATTTAAGAATCTTTGAAAATGTATTAAAAGTAAAAAAAAAAAACTGAAATATCACATGGGCACAGGTACTCGGACCTATCGTTCAGCACTTAGTTAAAGCCTTTCTGTCCATGACCACGGCCTGCAGTCTTCCTGGCCAGACAGCTACTTTCAAGTCTCTCCAGTGATGTTTGATTGGACTTAAGTCTGATCTCTTGTTGGACCACTGAAGACATTCTCAGAGCTGACCCTGCACCACTCCTGTGTTGCCTTTGCTTTGTACTTCGGGTCATTGTCCTGTTGGAAGGTGAGTTTTTGGCCCATTCTAAGGTCCAGAGCCCCCTTTTAGCAGGTTGTCATGTCTGTACTACAGCTAGTGTCCCAGCTCCCAACCCCACAGCATGAAGTTGCCACCAGCACCACTGGACGTGTATCACACAGGTGATGAGTGGTGCTTGATTTCCCTCAGATGTAACACAAACCTTTTTCTCATTGGTGCAGAACATCGTGTTTCTCATTGTCTGACCGCCCTTTAGTTGCCTCTCTCCAAGCAAGCGTCCATGTGTCTTCTATTAAGGAGAGGCTTCTTTCCAACCACTCTGTCATAAAGTTCAGATCAGTGGAGTTTTGTAGTGATGGTTGTCCTTCTAGAATTTTACTCCATCTCCACACAGGTTTCTGGAGCTCATCCGGAGTGACTAGCAGTTTCTTGGTTACCTCCCTTACCGAGGTCCTTCAACCCTCCCAGCTGCTCAGTTTGGCCAGGTAGCCACCTCTAGGAGGAGTTGTGGTTGTTCTAAACCTCTTCCATTTTAATATTATGAGGGCAGTCTTGCCCTTGGGATCCTTCAGTGCTGCTGAATTTTTTCTGTGACCATCTCCAGGTATGTGCCTCGACACGATCCTGTCTCTGAGCCCTGCTGGCAGTTTCTTCGACCACATGGCTTGGTTTTTGCTCAGCTGTGGGACCTTCTACAGACAGATGTGGGCCTATCCTGATCAGTCCAATCAACTAAAGTCCCCAGGTGGGCTCCAAACAGGGTTTCGAAACATCTCAGTGATGACCTGAGCCAAAGCAAATCAATTGAATTGAACTGAGCAGCTTTATTGTCATTGCAATGTTGTCCCATCAGTGCAAAACAGAAAGAAATTAGAACACTATGAAAACATATAAATATGAAGATTTATAAAAGAGATTCTAAAAGAGGAAAAGCAACACAAACATTGTATTATACAACGAGACATTTTTCACGTTCTGCTGGTATTTATTGCATAATTTGTTCCCTTCAGAGTTTCACCGTGTGAGCATCATTGAGTGTAGTCACGGCCTTAGGGTAAAAGCTGTTTTTTAGCCTATTTGTCTGTGTTTTTACTGTCTTGAAGAAAAAAAAAACTACAATAAACATGGACAAAGGGACTAAAAAATAAATAAATAAATAGTTGAATACTTGAGCTAATGGGATATTTCTGTTCTTTATTCCTAATATTCCTAATTTCCCTTTAGGATTAATAAAGTATCTACAGTAATGGCCGAAATTATCAGCACCCTTGGAATTTTCCTTGAAAATGCACCATTTCTCCCTGAAAATTGTTGCAATTACAAATGTTTTGGTATACACACATTTATTTCCTTTATGCGCATTGGAACAACACAAAAACACAGAGAAAAAAAGCCAAATCTGATATCATTTCACACAAAGCTCAAAAACCGGGCTGGACAAAATTATTGGCACCCTCTACTTAATATTTGGTTGCACGCCCTTTGGAAAAAATAACTGAAATCAAGCGCTTCCTATAACCATCAACAAGCTTGTTACACCTCTCAACTGGTATTTTCCGACCACTCTTCTTTTGCAAACTGCTCAAGGTTTCTCAGATTTGAAGGGTGCCTTCGCCCAACAGCAATTTTGAGATCAATGAATTATTATTATTATTATAAGTGTTCAATCGGATTTAGATCCGGACTCATTGCTGGCCACTTCAGAACTCTCCAGCGCTTTGTCTTCAACCATTTCTGAGTGCTTTTAGAGGTATGTTTGGGGTCATTGTCTTGCTGGAACACCCATGACCTCTGACACAGACCCAGCTTTCTGACACTGGGCCCTACATTGCGCCCCAATATCTTTTGGTAGTCTTCAGATTTCATGATGCCTTGCACACAGTCAAGGCATCCAGTGCTAGAGGCAGCAAAACATCCGCAAAACATCTTAGAACCTCCACCATGTTTGACTGTAGGTACTGTGTTCTTTTCTTTGTAGGCCTCATTCCGTTTTCTGTAAACAGTAGAATAATGAGCTTTACCAAAAAGCTCTACCTTGGTCTCATCTGTCCACAAGACGTTCCCCCAAAAGGATTTTGGCTTCCTCAAGTACATTTTGGCAAACTCCAGTCTGGCTTTTTTATGTTTCTGTGTCAGCAGTGGGGTCCTCCTGGCTCTCCTGCCATAGCGTTTCATTTCGTTCAGATGTCGACGGATAGTTCGAGCTGACACTGTTGCACCCTGAGTCTGCAGAACAGCTTGAATATGTTTTGAAGTTGATTGGGGCTGTTTATCCACCATTCGGACTATCCTTCATTGCAGTCTTTTATCAATTTTTCTCTTCCGTCCACGTCCAGGGAGATTAGCTACAGTGCCATGTGTTGTGAACTTCTTGATTATGTTGCGCACAGTGGACAAAGAAACAAGAAGATCTCTGGAGATGGACTTGTAGCCTTGAGATTGTTGATATTTTTCCACAATTTTTGTTCTCAAGTCCTCAGACAATTCTCTGCTCTTCTTTCTGTTCTCCATGCTTAGTGTGTCACACACAGACACACAACAGAAAGGTTGAGTCAACTTTTCTCCATTTTAACTGGCTTCAGGTGTGATTGCTAGATTGCTAGCACCTGTTTCTTGCCAGAGGTGAGTTCAAATGAGCATCATATGCTTGAAATAAAACGATTTACCCACAATTTTGAAAGGGTGCCAATAATTTTGTCCAGCCCATTTTTGGAGTTCTGTGTGACATGTTTAATATCCTATTTTTTGTTTGCCATTCTGAAGTACTGAGTGTTGTTTGATGACAGAAAAAAAAATTACTTTAAATAATTTTACTGCAACATAGAAGGTGAAGGGCCTGAACAGTTTCTGAATCTGCTGCATTTGTACTTTGGCCAGGGTGATTCTTCTCAAAGTTAATAGGCTTCTAGTAATTAACAATTCTAATCGTACATGTGCCTGCTTTCATGCAGGTTGAGTGATTTATGTCCAAAGTATCAAATTCTGATGCACAGACAGACAGACATCAGTCCTTAAGTGACCAAATGATGTTAGTAGAAGCCTAAAACACGCTAATATATTTATCAGCTGAAGACGAAATTATGTCCCCTTCACAATACTTTTCTTATATGTCCCAAAATTGATGCCCATAGAGTGAAAATGAAAAGGCCTTTTGATGGAGTTAAGTTGAATTTCTGCCGAGTGGTTCATTTTTGTACTGTGACTCACATTTTGACACCCTGACATCATTATTCTTAAAGCAGTCAAATCAGGTTCAGATGTGCCTGAAATCTCTCAAACACTCAAAGACTTCACAATAGTTTCTCTTTATACTGTAATGCACCTTCACTAATCTCAGTAGACCAAAATCTGTGGGAGAGAGTTTGCTCTAAATGAATGCCTTCCTAGTATTTTACAATGCCATTCAATGAAATGCTATCTTTATTGCATAACTATGTCCATGTACTCCTATCCTGACTCATATACTTTCTAAGACTTGACTCGGAAAGCATTAAATTAGTGTTAAGACATACCTAAAATCTGTTAACAACTTGCCATTGATATCAATAAAAATAAATAGTGGAAATAAAAAAGACACCTTTTCAAGAAATGTTGGCATTCTTGACTGGCTGATGGATTCTATTGCACTTATGTTCTTTGTAGTAAACTCGGAAGGGATTTCTGCTTGAACTGTGCAATGAACTTGTGAGGCCACATCTGGAATTAGGAGTCCACTTTGAGTTTTAATATTGGAAGAATGGCATAACATCGCTGAAGAGAAAGTAGAGACGAACTGCTTGTCTGAACCCAGGGGTCTCTTTTATATATGGATTTGAGCTTGAAAATATGTTTAGGCCAAAAAAAAAACAAAAATGTGTTTGCCAATAAAAATTGTAAATCTGGCGAGCACACATTTCTGTGCAATTTACCATTTATAAATTCCAGTCACCTTGTCTGTACTTGAGCCCACCTTGAATGCTGCCTTGAAACCTCCCTATATGGAGCATGCTAATCATCCTCATACATATGCAATCATGATGCTGCAAAACTTCATTGGCTGGTGGAGCTGCAGCTCCCTTCTGACACATCGAGACCCCGTCACCTGCATTCGAGTATCTGGTTGTGCTCAGCAACTAAAGGCACAAAATCATGCACTGCATTATAGCGCCTCTCCTTTGTGCTTTGGGGGTTCAAGAAAGGAGTAAGGTGACTGCATCTGAGGTGTAGCTGCTATCACCTGACACATGTTGTTGTGATGTGAAATTTTGCATACAAGTTGATAAATATTTTGTATGTCTTTATTTTTAATTTAGACAAAGAAATATAATATTAGTGTTACATTATGTAGAAGCATTTATGTTTACCCTCCCCCCACCCAAAAGGACTAAGTCAGGAAAGTGAGTTTTACGATAGGGTTGGGGTGAAATGCCTCAAAGGCTCGATGGAACAGAGGCAGCTGGAAGTAGAGCCCCAAGAATGAGTGTTAGGCCGACACTAGGAGGGGCTGAAGGAAGCGGTCGCTCCAGCTGAGCGATCAAGGAGCTGGAGTGACCGGTGATGAAGATGACTGGCCATCGGAAGGCAGCGGCAGTCGTGGAGGCTTTGGGCAGGTTTAGCCGCCCCAGCGTGAGCACCCTGGCCGCAGGGAAAAGAACCCAAGTCTCAATCAGGATGGAGCCTACATAGCCAGGGATCGGAGGGCTACCGGACCGGTGTGGAAGGCAGCTGCACCTGCAGGTAGGGCGACTCCCCTGTTGCTAAGTCTGATGGGAGAAGTAGGGGAACCTCCAGGTAGAAAGAAGGCACCGTACTTTGGATTTTATTTAAAGAGACTGCTTCGTGCCATTGTTTTAACCTAATTGTTTTAAAGGATTGTTTTTTTTTCTATTGTGTTTTTTAACCTCCACTCATTATTCATTTTTATGGATTATTTATTTATTGAAGATTTTTGAGAGACACTGCATTTATTTATTTGAACACCTGTTTTGTTGGTTTTGTTTTTAATAAAAGCACTTTTGCACTTTTTGCACTATCCCCTTGTTTCATTTGTTGTGCCTCACTGCCTAGCTCATCGGTGACATTACTGACGGTGTCAGGTTCAAGGGGTCCCAGAAGCTGTATGGGAGCATGAAGTAGAACCCGCATCATCTCAGGCGGCAGGTGTAAAGATGTGCTATGCCCCCATTGGTCTGAAGTATGGCTGTTTGGAACTGGCTTGTATCAGAAGCCTTTAAGTACCACGACGCCCTATTGGATTTAGGGGTTGGACAGAAAACCTATAAATTTGCTTGCTTTACCTAACCTTCTCTCTCTCTTAAAAAACTGATGAAGACCATCACACACCATGAACTGAAAAGGACAACACAATAAAGAGCACTCAGCAGCCATATAGAGACAGGCATGCGGCCTGTTCTGAAGAAAGATGATCACAAATGATGCCTTAACTAGAGACATTTTAAGTAACTAACAAATCTGTGTGCCGCCTGAAACTACACATCACCATTTATCAGGTTGTATGATTGCCAATATTCAAATGTACTTTGCATATTGTTATTATCCATCCATCCATTCTCTTCCGCTTATCCGAGATCGGGTCGCGGGGGCAGCAGCTTGAGCAGAGATACCCAGACTTCCCTCTCCCCGGCCACTTCTTCTAGCACTTCCGGGAGAATCCCGAGGCATTTCCAGGCCAGATGGGAGACATAGTCCCTCCAGTGTGTCCTGGGTCTTCCCCGGGGCCTCCTCCCAGTTGGACGTGCCCGGAACACCTCACCAGGGAGGCGTCCAGGAGGCATCCTAATCAGATGCCCGAGCCACCTCATCTGACTCCTCTCAATGCGGAGGAGCAGCGGCTCTACTCTGAGCCCCTCCCAGATGACTGAGCTTCTCACCCTGTCTTTAAGGGAGAGCCCAGACACCCTGCGGAGGAAACTCATTTCAGCCGCTTGTATTCGCGATCTCGTTCTTTCGGTCACTACCCATAGCTCATGACCATAGGTGAGGGTAGGAACATAGATCGACCGGTAAATTGAGAGCTTTGCCTTACGGCTCAGCTCCTTTTTCACCACGACAGACCGATGCAGAGCCCGCATCACTGCGGACGCCGCACCAATCCGCCTGTCGATCTCATGCTCCATTCTTCCCTCACTCGTGAACAAAACCCCAAGATACTTGAACTCCTCCACTTGAGGCAGGATCTCACTCCCAACCCTGAGAGGGCACTCCACCCTGTTCCGGCTGAGGACCATGGTCTCGGATTTGGAGGCGCTGATTCCCATCCCAGCCGCTTCACACTCAGCTGCAAACCGATCCAGAGAGAGCTGAAGATCACGGCCTGATGAAGCAAACAGGACAACATCATCTGCAAAAAGCAGTGACTCAATCCTGAGTCCACCAAATCGGACCCCCTCAACACCCTGGCTGCGCCTAGAAATTCTGTCCATAAAAGTTATGAACAGAATCGGTGACAAAGGGCAGCTCTGGTGGAGTCCAACTCTCACTGGAAACGGGTTCGACTTACTGCCGGCAATGCGGACCAAGCTCTGACACCGGTTGTACAGGGGCCGAACAGCCCTTATCAGGGGGTCCGGTACCCCATACTCCCGGAGCACCCCCCACAGGATTCCCCGAGGGAAACGGTCGAACACCTTTTCCAAGTCCACAAAACACATGTAGAGTGGTTGGGCGAACTCCCATGCACCCTCCAGGACTCTGCTATGGGTGTAGAGCTGGTCCACTGTTCCGCGACCAGGACAAAAACCACACTGTTCCTCCTGAATCCGAGGTTCGACTATCCGACGGACCCTCCTCTCCAGAACTCCCGATTAGACTTTTCCAGGGAGGCTGAGTAGTGTGATCCCTCTGTAGTTGGAACACACCCTCCGGTCCCCCTTCTTAAAAGAGGGGGACCACCACCCCAGTCTGCCAGTCCAGAGGCACTGTCCTTGATGTCCATGCGATGTTGTAGAGACATGTCAACCAAGACAGCCCTACCATATCCAGAGCCTTGAGGAACTCCGGGCATATCTCATCCACCCCCGGGGCCCTGCCACCAAGGAATTTTTTGACCACCTCGGTGACCTCAGTCCCAGAGATG
Organism: Erpetoichthys calabaricus; assembly: GCF_900747795.2. NCBI lineage: Eukaryota > Metazoa > Chordata > Cladistia > Polypteriformes > Polypteridae > Erpetoichthys > Erpetoichthys calabaricus. Next base: position 38,258,736 of record NC_041409.2, on the reverse strand, counting down.
GGGGATCCCACCTCCGAGTCCCCAGGCTCTGCTTCCTCATTGGAAGGCATGTTATTGGGATTGAGGAGGTCTTCGAAGTACTCCCCACACCGACCCACAACGTCCCAAGTCGAGGTCAGCAGCGCACCATCCCCACCATATACAGTGTTGACACTGCACTGCTTCCCCCGTCCTGAGACGCCGGACGGTGGACCAGAATCTTCTCGAAGCCGTCCGAAAGTCGTTCTCCATGGCCTCCCCAAACTCCTCCCATGCCCAAGTTTTTGCCTCAGCAACCACCGAAGCTGCATTCTGCTTGGCCTGCTGGTACCTAATTGCTGCCTCCAGAGTCCCACAGGACAAAAGGGACTGGTAGGACTCCTTCTTCAGCTTGACAGCATCCCTCACCGCCGGTGTCCACCAACGGGTTCGGGGATTGCCGCCACGACAGGCACCGACCACCTTACGGCCACAGCTCCGGTCAGCCTCCTCAACAATAGAGGCACGGAACATGGCCCATTTGGACTCAATGTCCCCCACCTCCCTCGGGACATGGTCGAAGTTCTGCCAGAGGTGGGAGTTGAAGCTACTTCTGACAGGGGGCTCTGCCAGACGTTCCCAGCAGACCCTCACAACATGTTTGGGCCTACCAGGCCTGACCGGCATCCTCCCCCACCATCGAAGCCAACTCACCACCAGGTGGTGATCAGTTGACAGCTCCGCCCCTCTCTTCACCCAAGTGTCCAAGACATGTGGCCACAAGTCCGACGACACAACCACAAAGTCGATCATCGAACTGAGGCCTAGGGTGTCCTGGTGCCAAGTGCACATATGAACACCCCTATGCTTGAACATGGTGTTTGTTATGGACAATCCGTGACAAGCACAGAAGTCCAATAACAAAACACCACTCGGGTTCAGATCGGGGGTGCCATTCCTCCCAATCACGCCCTTCCAGGTCTCACTGTCATTGCCCACGTGAGCATTGAAGTCCCCCAGCAGTTACGAGGGAGTCCCCAGAAGGTATGCCCTCTAGCACCCCCTCCAGGGACTCCAAAAAGGGTGGGCACTCCGAACTGCTGTTCGGTGCATATGCACAAACAACAGTTAGGACCCGTCCCCCCACTCAAAGGCGGAGGGAGGCTACCCTCTCGTCCACCGGGGTAAACCCCAATGTACAGGCTCCAAGTCGGGGGGGCAATAAGTATACCCACACCCGCTCGGCGCCTCTCACCGGGGGCAACTCCAGAGTGGTACAGAGTCCAGCCCCTTTCAAGGAGATTGGTTCCAGAGTCCAAGCTGTGCGTCGAGGTGAGCCGGACTATTTCTAGCCGGAACCTCTCAACCTCGCGCACTAGCTCAGGCTCCTTCCCCTTCCCCTTCAGAGAGGTGACATTCCACGTCCCAAGAGCCAGCTTCTGTAGCCGAGGTTCGGACCGCCATGGTCCCCGCCTTCAGCCACCACCCAACTCACACTGCACCCGACCTCCTTGGCCCCTCCCATAAGTGGTGAGCCCATGGGAAGATATTGTTATTATTTATGAATATTACCAATAAAACATTGTTTAAATTGTAACTTGTATCTCCTGCTTGTCTTTTACTACTCCTAATTGCCTGAGGTTATATAGGTTATAAGGGAAGGTGGGGAGAAGTTAAATGGTACAATACCTTATAAACAGTGGTAAGTCTGGGAGATTTGAGGCATTCTGACAAAGGCTACTTATTAATAATATAAAAGGGGAAAGCACCATCATGTCTGCCAAAGCTACTTAGTTTCAAATTCATTGAATCACAAGCTGACCCAGGCCACTGAGCCATGATGTTGGTCAGTCTCATCTTAGATGACTTGTACATTAATGGAATATCACTGTTTACAGTTAACAAAAGCAGCATCATTCTTGCTCAGTGCCCTTATTGCAATACGAGTGCCATAAAGTGGTCCGATTACGTTTGGAGAACCGGACACGACTACAGATTGGCTTTTTATGTTGATTTTGTGGTGGAATGAGCCTGTGGCTAAAAGTGCACCAAGAGAGCACCTCCTGCAGAGGATGGAGGGGATTTTTTCCTACTAATTAACCTAACACACACACACAAACACACAAACGCATTTTTCATGGAAGTGGGTCCAAATCTGGAATTGATCAGACTTAAAACGGTGTGTAAACTAGATGAACATACAAATTCCACACAGGCAATTGGATGTGAACCCTGGTAACCAAATCCATGAGGTAGCAGTACTATTCCACCCATCTACAAAATTGTGCTATACAATCTTAAAGAATGTGGAAGAAAAATGGGGATACATGGATTTTACTGTATGATCTCTGTGCCTCATGAAACACAAAAATAGCCCTCAAGCTCAAAATCAGGGCTGAAAAATCACCACATTGACACCACTAAGTAAACCTTGCCCTCAAACCTCAAGAAGCAGGCTTTTGTGGCTTGCACACCCAGAAGAACAAGCTAAAAACATTGACTTTTGTTTTAGTGTTATCACATGTAACAGAACCATGTAAATAACAAAACATCAAAATAAATACACTAGAAAAGGTCTGTCGAGTGTCCACTGCTGTGCTGATGCAATTATTACACGTCCTTTCTGTGATTTGTTTTAATGCAGTTGCCAAACGCACAGCCCATTTTACAATCGGGACAGTGCAAGCCTGTTTCTTTAGACATGTTTCTTATAATATTTTTGCTGTTGCTTGAGCATTAAAGGGTATTCAGCCAGTGCCTGATCCACATGGTCATTGTCCCCCTTGTATTATTGTAGGCTCCCACAGAAGAAGGCTTAGTTACTCCCACATTTCTCCTGACACGAACATTGACAGTTGCTGTATTGTGAACAGTGCTTAGGGGGCTAACGTCTTTCTTCTCCTTCCACTTGTTTGCAATCACTTTGCCTTTTTACTGTGCAGCTGCTGTTGCCCCATGACGAAGCTTCAGTTGACCAAAGTCACATCAGGGTGGTTTCGTGGTACAGTGCCGTATGCTTCAGTTTTTCTATCCATGTCACTTTGTCAGGACTATCACTCAATTCAGCTGATGGTTCAGATTCAGCTGTTTCTAAAACTGGCTTGACTGATTTTTGTTTGCCATTATATTTTTGGTTGAAAACTTGCCCCCAGTCATGAATATTGTTAAGTTACCATAAAGTGGCAGAACAAACAGAAATGTTTATTCTTTTTTACAGCATGATGTTATGTCATCCACTAGATAGCAGCAGAATACTGTCCTGAGGGTTATTCAGGCTTAACACTGTAAAGCAGATCATTAAGCGTTACCCCAGGTCTGACTCGGGCTTAACTGTAATAACATAGAATCCTGAGACTGAGTCAGAAGTTTATCAGAACAGAAGTTTCAATAAATGAAATCAGGAAGCAGAAAAATCTAAAGTGATCAAATAGTGAGTATCTAGTTGCCTGAAAGAGGCAAACCAAAAGAACAATGCAAAGACGAGAAGAAGAATTCAAAATCAGAAGAATCAAAAACAAGTATTTACAAAAAAATGAGCCAAACAACAAGGGCTGAAAAGCTGATGCCACAACAATAGTGCTGCGCCATCTAAGTACTTATATAAGGCTCTGGACAGTTAAGGGGAAAGAAAGAGAAACATGACAGACACAGCTAATATAATACAGCGATAAAAAAGAAAAAAAAAAAAAGGCAGTACTCGTTAAGAAATAATAAAATCGAACAGAAGCAAAATAAAAATGCATTTGATTTCATGCATTAAATCAGTAGTACTAGGGTGTTGTACAGTGCTAGCCATTATGGACGTAGTGAGAATTCAAACAAAATGACACCTTTTACATCCTGCCTGAAGAAGGGGCCTGAGTTGCCTCGAAAGCTTGCATATTGTAATCTTTTTAGTTAGCCAATAAAAGGTGTCATTTTGCTTGACTTTTCACTACATGCAGTAAAGCACAAACTAATTATCAAAAGACAACAAAATTAACAAAAAAAAGTTCCTAAAGGCAGGGAATGAGACCCTGACCAAACCACAATAGGCGTCAAACTCACACAGGCATGGGAGGAGCAGAGAAAAGCCACTAAGGGCAAAAACAGGGCATAGGATTCAAGACCAGACCTCTGAGGTCATCAGGAGAAAAGCTACCAATTACACAAACCACTTATTAATGAAACCCTAAGAATGGGCCAAAGAATCAAAAATCTTGTTCATAAATATGTAGGCTACTGCCAGGGAGAAGCAGGGCAGATTTAGAATTGGCATCTGAAGTTTTGGAGTGTTTTACAGGTCTTTCATCTTTCCTCGTTCCTAAGGTTTGTAGTTGGACATAGTGGTTTCCAAAATATCATATACCTGTGGAGGCAAGGTGTTTATTTTCCCTCCACCAGTGACCACAGTATAATTTCCTCTCTGCGACTAAACCAAATCTCGTTGTTTTTTAATTTATGGGCATGAAGGCTGGCGCAGTTTGATTGTATGCAAATTCTCCAATTTTATTCCCATTTCCGTTCAGCTTGGATGTTTTTGGAACGGGTGTCAAGATTGATTAGGCAGTGCTGATCAAATATTCATGAGCGGCGCACAAAACAAATGACGGTAGCATGTGCTTTTCCTGTAGTCTCGTTGATCTATACAACGCGGGATACGTCTGAAGTCGCCGAGCGGCGTGCACCGGGGTACCTTAATTAGAGTTGTTTTATTTGAGAACAAATAACACATGCTTGTAGTTTTCATCAAAATACTTAGTGCAGGGTGAGACTAATACAACTCGCCTAATTACATTTTAAATCAGGAACATTCATCACTTACTTTTATAATTATTCTGAAGCAATAATTTCTATTTGTTTTATAGATTTGCATATTTGCAAATGAGTCCATTACTGGCAGGCTGGGTTTGAGAATAAATGAGTGGCTACATAAGCAGGAAACATTTTTAAGCTCATGTTTTAATTCATAAACTCGTGAACAGTTTGTTTCACACAGTCCTCTATTCATTTGTGTTGGGGTCTATAGGGAGTGTGGCTGTGCCCTGTCAGCATCGATAATGCAGGGTTTTTGCAGAGAGCATCTGCTTTGAATCTTTGAATTTAACTCTTCCACTGTGTTTGTGTGGACAGGACAGGCTTGCCTTGTGGCAGCCATAAAATCAGATTCAGAATTCAGTCAGTGGATGAAATCTTTTGGAAAATCTAGGAAGATCTTTAGAAGTTGGCAGTGATGAATGGCCACTTGTATGGAAAGTAAAGGCAGCATATAAACAGCCAAATCGTTGCTTACTTCGTTATATTTAGATTTTTGGGAAGTGTAATTTTTGTGTTTAAATTGAATGTAAAATAAAAAACTTGACTGTTTGTTGGTTCATTTTTTAAAGTTGTTTATATTTCTTTCATATATTTCTGGACATTTGCAAATTAGTAGATTATGAGGCAGATGATGTACTGTCATGATAAAAGGGGCAAAAATTAGTTCACTTTTTCTAGCGGGCCAACATATAAGAGAGTATTGGCCAAGGTCAAAATCATAAAAAGAAATCAAAACCAAAAATTACCAAATCCCAAAACTTTCAAAGTTAACCGTGCAACTGTGAGTCTGATATGTGACAACAGATAGACAGAGTTTAATCCACCACAATCGAGGCCCCCTTGAAGATCTGTATGATCTCACTTGAAGACAGAGCGCTTGTCTGCCACAACCGGGAGACAGCGAGGCAACAAGCAGTACACCCTCTGCATCATCTCTATTAGTGCCCCTAACGTCACACATCACACTTTCCAGGAGTCTTGCTAAGGCAATCATCCTTGATGTGAACAACAGTGGACTTAGAAAATGGCACCTCCCTTTATCGACAACGGTATACATAAAATATAAAGATAAAATAATTCAGATGTGATCGGCAGTTGGCTTTGCGCCCTAGGAACCAAGTTACCGAACCATTCTATAACATTTCAGTAATTATTCATCACCCTGATGCTGCTATTTTGAATCATAAAATAGGTCTTTACGATAGCAATTGACAAGAAGAATTCATAATTAATTGCAGAATTACGATATTTGAGGGTTCCTCTAGAGCAGTGTTTTCCAAACTTGGTCCTGGGGACCCCTTGTGGCTGCAGATTTTTGTTCCAACCAGCTTCTGTTTTTAATTGGACTCCTGAGCTAATTAATCCATCCATCTATTATCCAACCTGTTATCTCCTAACTACAGGGTCACGGAGGGTCTGCTGGAGCCAATCCCAGCCAACACAGGCGCAAGGCAGGAAACAAACCCCGGACAGGGTGCCAGCCCACCGCAGTGGCTAATTAAGTGAGCTGATATTTCCCAAGTTCTGCGTTTAGGGAACAATATGGAAATATAGAATATAGTTTATCAAAAAAAAAATCTGAAAATGTACCAAGCAGTTATATAGGAATAATGTATTTTTTTTCTTTTTAACAGTATTTTCATCTTGATTTTCATTCCACTTTTCAAGGTGTTCTAATTAATCCATTATTTACTAACTAGTCATTTAGCCCGTTACAATAACGGGCGCTAGAACAGTAGTGCATAAACATTAGTAGGAACAGTCTATATTAAATGGCAAGGGACTTTGACCTCATTCTTTTTGTTAGTCGTATTTTTCTTTCTTTCAGCCTTTCTTTTGTTGATGTTTACTTGCTGAGCTGACCGTTCTTCGTGGGCTGCCACCGTGTATTGTGTATCTTTAATTTTCTGTGACAGTAATATTGTCTTGTATGGCTCTATTCAATAAGGGCGCATAGATAATTTAGTTCAAATGGCTCTGGAATATGTGAAGAGCAACAGGTGCATATCTTTATTTACGCGCGCCTTTATTCGCTGCGCCCAATTGAGGTCGTCCTTTTGAGGCTCGCCTTTTTGTGCGTGCCCTTATTGAAGGATGCCTGTGCGTGCCCTTATTGAAGGATACCGTCTTGTACGTCCGCTGGTTTGTACGTCCGTACTATACGTCCGTACGTCCGTAATATACCTTTAATTTTCTCTGGCGGTAATACAGGCGTGCACGTCGGTAATATGCCTTTAATCTCCTCTGACAGTAATACTGGCTTGTATGTGGCTGTAATATGTGTCACTGTATTGTATACCTTTAATTTCCTCTCGCAGTAATACTGGTTTGTATTTCCGTAAAACGCCTCTAACTTTCTCTGACAGTAATATCGCGCATAGCACCGTGCCCCGCGCATGCGCACTTCACCAGAAGACACCCACGCATGGACACCTGGACGCACATAGGGATTTTATATATATAGATTAGTGGGTCTGACTCTAAAGTAGTTGCAGCTTTTGATTTTTCAGTTTTGTTTGCCTGGCTGTCTGATCTGCTTGTTTTAAGTTGTCTTTATTAAGATACAATGAAGGGGGAAAAACTGCACAGAGAAAGGGCAAAGTATAATGAAATCAACAAAAGACAGTTAAGCTTCTAAATTTATAGCAAAAGCAGAAATATTTATTAATGTCTTATAAATGTAAAAATCATGCTGCTATGCTTTTCTGAATGTCGAATAAAAGAAAAAAAATACCAACTAATTAAATGAGATCAGTGTTATCAGGTGTGGTCACTGATTAGGAATGTGGTTGGAAGAAAAACCTGCAACCACAGGGGGTCTCCAGGACCGAGTTTGGGAAACACTGCTCTAGAGTGCCACTTTCTCTTGCATGATTTGACTCAAAAATTAATGAGCACATCGTCGTCTCATAACTGGCTTAAATTTCAAGTTTTGGTATTTTTCCGTCTAGCTGTTTTAGCTCTAGACGGTCCTCAACAAATGGTGACACACAGACACACACACATAGGCAGAAACACACCCATCATTGAGATTTCGATGTTTTCGATATCAGGGGACCCTAAAACATCGAGATCCATTGAAAACTGGAGATTGAAATTTTTGACGAGTCTATGGCTTTTGCTCCTCCCCCACAGACAACAGGTTATGGTGGGGGAGAGCACAAAACAAAAATGCTAAATCCAAAATGAAAACAAAAACACCAAATAAGTTTTACATGTACGAAAACCATAAATACCATTTCTGTGCTCATTTTCTTTTGAGTTGTCCATTTTATATGTGTTGCTACTTGATTATGATTATGTTAATTTATTTTCACGCTGCCCTTTTGGTTCTTGTGGCTGCCGTTATGTTAGGTATCATGTGGCATGTGATTTCAGTTGTTTGACACCAAAAGACTCTGCTGGACAAGCTGAGGGCCTTAAACATCGAAACAGACACAGTCTTCTGAATCCAAAAGATTGGTGGGTGTTTGTATTATTGTGCTTTCAGGTCAACTGAGATTTGTACCAACTAGCATCTTTAATTCTTTTCATATTGGGGGAATAGGAGGAAATGTCAAAACCAGCAATGTTACTGTGTCCTGTCTCACTGTTCGTACCCCATGTATTCAACCCTGGGGATCTCAAATGGCAGGCTGCTCACTGACGGCACCTTCTTTTATTTTCAATCCTTTACTTCATCCCGGTTTACCACCAAATGAAGATTGCCTAAGAGCATCCTGACTGCAGCTAAACAATGAATGACAAATCTTAGCCTCTCTGCATTACTAGTAATTGATCATCAGAGAGTGAGATGTTGAGTTAAAGCTTCACTTCAAAATTATATTTATTTGCATAATAGCCAATAGCAGCAAATACTGTATAAGCAAACAAAGAATTATACAACCTGGGTGCGTTTGTTGCAGTCTTCGTGCAGTCACAGATGACAGTTCCTTAAAGTATATATCATATATATCCTTAATCGAGAAATGAAGAGAAAGGTTTCATGCCAGAGACAGAGCTCTTTGGAAAGTGTCCAGCAGCTAAGCAGATAGCAGGCTCCATTTACAGTGAATGTCTGTGGCTCCTCTCAAAGTGTCACAAAGGCTGCAAATGAACCAAACACTCCATTCTTGAAACAAAGCATCAACTGAACTACTTAAAAAAGTTCTAATAAGAAGGCAGCCACTCTCCCACCTTCTGGCCCAAATCAGTTGCACGAACCAGCCTTACTGTCTGCTAGCAAAATGACTAACACTTTTACAGTTTCTCAAACCACAAGAAAGTTATAGTTCTATCATCAATAGATTGTATCTGGCGGTTCTAATTCCCTTTCCCTAGTTTAGAATGTCTGTCTTTGTCATGCTGCCTTTTGCCCTTCTGTCTGTTATAAAACCAAAATTCAGAGGTGAGAAAAAGATTTGGGGTTTCCTCTGGGGTTCCCCTTCTAATTGTTGACAAGCGTAAAAGTAATTTAAATAGAAGGGATCAAAAGAAACACCGACTAGATAAACCAGGCTATTTCTGCTCAGCGAGACTTTTAGGAAGGAGCTGATCCTATATAGAACACCCTCTACTGGTCAGGGTGTCATTCTTATAGCAAGTGGGACAGAAGTCACACACACACACACACCCCACAGTCTAGTCCATTCCATCCCCTGTGTAAAACTGCTTAATCCAAGTTTAAGATGGAGGGTCCATTGGAGCCCCTGAAGTGGTAGACTGAAACCAACCACGCATTATGGGGTGCCAGTCTCTTAGAGAGCACACCCATCATTTCAAGTCTCCAACTGTCCTATTGAGGTGGTAGGAGAACCAGAGTACATGGAGAAAAAAAACATACAGGTGGAAGTAGGCATTCCATTTCCACAAAGCTGGTGTCATACATAACTGGATGTGTTATGTTTCACTACCAACACACAATTTGTGTAAAAATCATGAAGTGTCTTGGTGTGTGCCAGTCCACCTTGACTAGTGTGCGCCTGCCCCTTTGCAGTTGTGCTGAAGTGTGGCCAGCATCTTGCCCTTTTAACTCCTTCCCTTGCACTAATGGAGTTATCATTACTATAATCAGTATGGCAGCGCCCAAACAGCCAACAAGTAAAATGGCAGTGCCCAAAGAAAACAAATAACTTTGATGTGACCAGAAAAGCATCTGAATGTTTCATTTATAAAACAATGAGGTATAACTTGTAGGTCTTAACCAGTTTCAAACACTCTCCCTGTGTTCATGTAAGCTTTCCTTTAATGACCCCAGGTTTCTTCCCAAACTCCAAAGCCATGTTTGGGGGTTCCAGATGCAGCTTGTCCATGTTCTAAACAGCATGTTAAAGACTAGAGTCACATCCAAGGCTGTCGGCTGCCTTGTTGACCAAAAACGGGATGAAAATGAATGGCTAAGTAATAATAGTAAACAGTAACAATCACATCAAAATGTTCATAAAGTGTCACTCACTGCTATACAAAACTAACAGATTCATGTTGAGAGGTGTTTTTTTCATGCTATTTTCTGCATCGGTGCATAGTCTGACAAATTAGCCTCAAGGTGTTTTATTTTTTTCTTCTTTCTTTTTAAGCCTTAAAACAATGACTAACAAGGATTCATAATGGAAAAACTGACAGGGAAAAGCTTTCAAAGTTTAAATGGCTCCATAGGACATCTCTGGCAGCCCACACTCTGCTTCAGGGTGGGTGCAAATCAGGTTTTGGTCCATTTTGGAAAATAATAGAAAGTATTATTATTTAGACTCTGTTTCCTCATTAAACTGTAAGTCTTATTTTAAAAGCAGAATGGTTTGCAATGCCAGGTTTCATATGAGTCACCAGATCCTTCCTACTACACTATATAATTTCTAAAAGATCTACGTGTTGTTGCACATATTTTTTGACTATTTTCTGTCATTTAAGATATGTTGTACCTATTATTCTTTAAAGTGTTTATATATTGTAATTATTTTATCACTTACTGGTGACATCCTCATGTTGCCATTATCATTTGAGTTTTATTGTGAGAACTGCTTTTTCTTGTGCTGGATTTTGAACCTCTTGCTCTGTTTTTTGACCTTTCGATTTTGTCTATTGTTACATTGTCTGCCTTGGGTTGTCTTTGTTGTTTCAGGCAATGCTTTTGGCCTTTTGGGCCCATCAGAGCCTCACTGTTACAGAGCATTTTTGTTTATAATAAATCTTTTTATTTATAAAGATTTTAAGTTAGACCTTTTCGTTACTAGTGCGGGATTGATGGTTTATGACACTTTATGGAGATTTTCTGAACAAACAGTGATTTTTTAGTTAGTGGTTTCATTAATAAAAGGATCTTTGGATAGTTAGGCCACAAGATTTTTGACTCTTGACTTTTTTTGAACCAAATGGTTTAGACCCTCAATTGACTGATTTAGACAGTCGATTTACCAGTCGATCTATGTTCCTACCCTCACCTATGGCCCCGAGCTTTGGGTAGTGACTGAAAGAGCAAGATCGCAGATATATGCGGCCGAAATGAGTTTCCTCCGCAGGGTAGCTGGACTTTCCCTTAGAGATAGGGTGAGGAGTTCAGTTATCTGGGAGAGACTCGGAGTAGAGTCGCTGCTCCTCCGCATTGAGAGGAGTCAGTTGAGGTGGTTCGGGCATCTGGTCAGGATGCCCCCTGGACGCCTCTCTGTGGGGGTGTTCCGGGCATGTCCCACTGGGAGAAGGCCACAGGGCAGACCCAGGACACGCTGGAGGGTTTATATCTCCTGGCTGGCCTGGGAACGCCTTGGGGTCCTCCCAGAGGAGCTGGAGGAGGTGGCTGGGGAGAGGGAGGTCTGGGTTTCCCTGCTTAGGCTGCTGCCCCCGCGACCTGACCTTGGATAAGCGGTGGATAATGGATGGATGGATGGATGGATGGATGGATGGATGGATGATTTAGACCCTTTATATCTTTTGGTTGCTCCCATTTTTCATTTCCATTTCCTGGTTTATGAACTTCTCATGTACATTTTGGGCTTGCATGGCCATTACAGTGTGGTGATGTTGTACTTGCATCGAAGATTTCCTGGAGACATCGAAGAATTAGTTAGAGGTTTGTTATTGCACTTCTTACATACCAGTGCCCCAGCACACTTTGATTAAAATGAGGAAATATGAATACAGTAGAAAAACACAACTGCCGTTCATACTTCAGTCAACTAGCAACTGGAGACGGCTAGTTTCACGAGAGACAAACTGGACATAATCCATGTAATGAAAGAACTGTTTGAGTAGCAGTGACGTAAAGGCAGTGCCTCACTTTAGGGATTAGGCAAATGAGTAGCCCACAAGCAGTGTTTGAAGTTGTTTCAGTAAAGTTTATTTCATTGAAGCATGTTACCGCAATCAACATTTCAATAACAAGTAGGCCTAGTGTTAGGTTCCATTTTGGTTTCAACCTCCTTTTAGTTCCTGACTCTGTCTTTTGGTTTTTCCCTCAAGAATTGTTTGTTGATTTCTGACGTTCATTCTGGGATTGACCTGGGTTTGTCCCTCAACTACGCTTTCTGCCTCACATTTATCTCCTGGTCATTCTTTACCTCTCAGTAATCCTCCAAGAATCAGTCTCCACTAACCATGCAGTGACAAATGGAAGTGCACAGAATCTGAGGTCACCATCGTGGACTTCCCAGTTATCAAACTGCAGATACAAAAAAGACTTTGTATTAATAGTGGTTAGGAGTTCCAAGTTCTACATTTATTCTTTGTTTTTTGACCTTGAATTTGGTTTTAGTCTCTTTGGCTTAGTTATCTAGTAATGTTGATTTCCTGGTAATGATTTTGACTCTTTTTATTGATTAAGTTTTATTTCCTGGTCCTGTGCTTCTCAATCTGACACTTTATATGGTGTTTCTGGCAGAACATATCATCCCCGTGCTCCAACATGAGCCGAGGCTATCACAGAACACAAGATCGATAATCAAGTTCAAGAGTAAAACTAACAGAAATTCAGAAAAAAAGGTACAACCCCAAATTCTTTGCTATTTTGTTTTATGCAAAATGAATCACTAAACCCTTAAATTATTTAAAAGTATAAGTTAGCAGACCGACCATGGAAAATTGTAGCAAAACTTGTAGCACTTGATTTTTTTTTTTAATTTAGTTTTATTGAGTGTTCCTGCTCACGCTGAATTAGTATGCACCTTATGGTCCATGATGTCAAAGCCACACTGACAAAAAACAGAGACATAGGTATATATGATATTTGGAATTATTCATTTTATGACCTGTATAGTACATTTCGGAAAACACTGTGGCACTGATGTAACATTATTCATATTATTCATATTCATTCGCATAACATCTTGCGGATGTAATTAGTGACCGCATGGTTTTTTTTTTCCAATCTTACCCAGTCTTCACATTTTGGTACATGGTGCTGTTTCTTTTGTACTCCAGGACATGCAGAGGAAAGAAGGTTCCTCTGCAAGGTGAGCCATGAATGCTCTTCTTTTCTCAGTGGACCTTGTACATGCCTTGCACAGTACATGTGCGTTGATTGCCGCCAGATCAAGCTTGTTATAGCACAAGGAACTGGCCACCTGCGTGCTCCTGCTCACACTGAATAAGCTCACGCCTTGTGGTGCATGATGTCTTTGCAGCACCGGAGAAAAAAGAAAGAGACGAATATATGAGAAATTTTGAAGAAATAATTTTATGACCTGAATAGTACCAATCAGAAAACATCATTGCACTAATGCAATATTATATGAAAACGAACAGCATCAGATCGGGTGTGAATTTATGGTGGCGCTGTTATTTAGGGTCCAATCAGGAGGGGAGGAAGATGTGTGGGGTGGGCAGGATGTGACATTACACAACTGCAGTTGGTGATCACTGGTCATGTCAGATTATGTGACTGTGGGACGACTTTGGAGCCCAGTCATGTTTGTCCCTTTTTATGACAGCCAATAGCGTGCTGGCTTGACTGAGCCAGTATAGTGGGGAGGATTGACACATATGGTGAGTTCAGCGACAGTCTTTCTCTTTTTTTTTCATTTTCCCAATCAGTTGTAGTGTGTAAAATACAACACATCAGACAGATGAGCTTCTTGACTGTTGTGAGGTCCAAAACACCTGCGTTCCTTATTCTTCATCGCTGCATTCTATTCATTGTACTTCCGGATGAATATTCATTGCTTGTTACCAATGAGCGGGTGTGAGTAACACATGAACTCGCACATACTGCTTACAACCCATTTCTTCAGTCCCTCTTTGAATTACAATTGGTGTGAGACAACACTATACGAGAATTCTTTGAAGTATCGACTGGCATGAAGCACCAACATATGAGCGACGAGTTTCACGGCGTGGAGTTTCGGGAGCTATTAATGAAAGTCATGATAAGAGCTGTGTGGGACAGGAGGGTGAGTGGCATGATAACAGTGGTATAGCACCTTGATTAAAGGGGAAAGCCAGCACGGCCACGTGGCTCGGAGTGGACATTGGTTTTTAGCTCTCACACACCCCTAGTACTGAAGACAAAATCGAACCTGTTTAAGGGGCGAGTCGTGGACTAGTTGGCGCTGGCCATGCCACATCACACATCTGGAAGTCATGGGAGTGTGCAGGTGACTGCCTCTGACTCACCAAGATTATGTCATTGAAGTCTGTGACTGAAAATCACTGGAAAAGTAACCTAATGTGACATGGCCTTAAGGTGACTGTGGGTGATTGGGCAGGCTGGTGTTGGTCACACTCAAATGTAGCTAAATGGTTTTAATAAGTTGTATTTACTGAAGGAAATAATATCCACTTAGAGTTTGTTTTAATGACTAATGCTATTACTAAACTAAGGCTGTCGTTTTTCATCTATTTTGGTGTTATGGTCATGTTTTAGCTTTCTTTTTTTTTCAATTTAAATTAATGGTAATTAGGTGTTTGCATAATAGAAATTCCCTTCACAAAAGGGTTTTCAGGAACAGATTAGCTTTCTGAATCGGAGGAAAACTGTGCATGTTTACGCATCCTTTCATTTTTTTCAGTGGCTGGCACAGTGGCTAATGCTGCAGCCCCACATCTCTCAAGACTTTGGTTCACTTCCTAGCATTGTCAATGTTTCTGGTGAGTTATCATATTCTTTGTTTGCTTATTTGTGTTGGGGTCCTCTCTCTTTGCATTCAGGTCAACAACAGAAGCATTATAAATGGCAGTCCTTTATATGGAGCCTTCCTCTGAAAGGTGCTTTACAAACCTTCTCGAGTTTCACCCAACCTCTCAGAAAGTGCTTCTTTTTCTAGGCTCACATGGTTTGTGAGGAGCGTTAAATGCACTTCTCCTTTCGACATCCTGCACGTTGCAGCGTAATCCCCTGGGTGCTTGCTTCTGACACTGTAATCAATCAATAAACCTTCTCTTTCGGGAGCTCTTAGAAGTTGATGCCATGCTGTGGCACAGTGTGCTTTCTGTTGCACCTGCTTCGAGCTCCGAGTCCCCGCTCTGCTGTTCGTGTTACTTGCAGATCTCAGACATCGTTTTAAATAATGTTCTGGTGTTTTACTGCTAGCTAAACACAGTGCACCCTGTCAGAATGGCAGCCTGAATGATGGGCTCACTTTTCCTTCACTTGGTGGCAAAGAAGACGGTAGCAGTAAAAGTCAGGCTCATTTACAGCTGCAAAATGTCGTCTGACATTCACAAAGATAATATTGTAGGAATAAGCCATTGCTTTTTAATACCATGTGTTTGAAAACCATCCTGCCAGTTGAGAGCTTGAGTTCATCAGATTGTAGTCCATGCTAGTTTCAGGTTAGTGAGTGGGTAAGAGGAGGTCACCTGTGCCAACTGTCTGCATGTGTCTGGAGCTGACCTGAACTGCCTCTGAGACCACGGGTTTGGGGCAAACGGTTAAGGGCTAAAGAAGCACTCAGCATTCAATGTTTGTATTACCAGACGCTCAGGGTTTGCTGCCCTCTGAGTACCCTGGGAGTGGAGAGCACAGGACCTCGCCAAGCAGCAGACTTTCCTGCTGATTGATGGTGACACAGCTGAGCAGATGTGCCGCGTCAGGAGTTTCTCAAGTGCATGCAGAATCAGTGCTGTATTTTATCAAGAAGGCCTGCCTTTGACTAAGCAGAAAAGTCAGCTGGCTGCCTTGAGCTGGGAGAGGCACAAGGCCTCTGCATTAAAGTGGCTTATATCCTGTTTGTAAATTTAAAGCTATTAGGTGACCCCCCGCTCAGTATTAGACAGCCTTAGTAAATGGTATGCGTATGGTTATTGGGTGGTGTAATGGGCACTGCCGATTCATAGATTCAGCCTTCTAGATTCAAATCTTACACACGGTCACATTACAAAATGAGTAAAGTGTTCTGTAGTAATGTATTGAAAGAGGTCTGCGTCAACACCAGAGCAGCCATCATTTGGGTGTGAGATGGCAGGGTGGAGCACAGAGGTGGAATGATGGACAGAACTTCCAGGGTGGAGAAAATGTTTATTACCTTGTCCACCCCAAGGATGGCAAATTAAAACAGGTGGTGGGGTGTGGAGAGGTTAAGAACTCTGTTTCATCTTCTGGACGGGATGCCAGAAATATGAAGAAGTCTGCAGTTTATGAACAAAGTTCATAAATCGTCAAAAGTCTGCATTAACACTTTTACTTTCTATGTTGTAGTTCAAAATGTTGCCAAAGGTGTACTTTCATAAATAACCCAAACATGCTTCTTGAAATAAACAAAGTAATACAATTTATTTATAACACCAGGATAACAGAAGATAGATATATGCAAATATATTGTAACCACTAGGAGGTGCCACTGACCCCCAAACCTCAGACACAGTAATGCCCAATACGATTCTGGGTTTAAATAAAGATATTTATTAAACCAAAGCACCCTTATAATAATGACCCATGCAAATAGCAGTAAATAAATGCAATTGTCATCTCAATTCTTCCTCCTTCCTCCCGCCAAGAGTGTTACCCGCTGCCACCTGACTGTGACTCCCCAATGTGAGGTGGCAGGCTTCTTTTCAATCCAGACCTGAGAATGCACTTCCGGGTCATATAGAAAGCAGGCGGCTTCTTTCCTGGCTGCGCACTCTACTGGCACCCAAGAACCCTAACTGGGTTGCACTTCCGTACTCTAACACCTAAGCACCTCAGCAACTGTCCGAACTGGGACACCACAAGAGGACCACTGCCACCTGCCATATGGACTTGCTCCTGACATTTGCTGGTCCCTCCTTTTTTGGCCAGGCATTAAGTCATTTCCTCATTCAGCCTGCCAGCTCATCTGTCCTTCTCTCCTGGCCTCTTATCCGCGCAAGGAATTATCTTCCATCTCAGCCAGGATGCCTGTCTGTCCTCTTGGGAACTTAAAATATATAAAATACAAAGACACCAGCAAACAACACAATACATAAAATTCCAAAATCTTTGTTTATCTGTTTCTTTCCTACAGAAAAAGGCACATAACATATCAGTTTTATCTCTTGGCTTAGACAGAACCTTCCTCTCTTACAAGAAGAGGTCCATAACTTATGAATTGTGATTTTTCAATTTGTGGGCTTAAGATGAATATGTTCTCTGGACTGTTATAAAGCTTCTGTTGTCTTCAAGTGCCATTCATTTGCTCACAGCAGCCTCTGTGCTGGCTTATCACCAACACCCCCCACATCGAAACAGCATCTCTCTCTCTCTCTTTTTCTCTGTGTGTGTGTGTGTGTGTGTGTGTGTGTGTGTGTGTGTGTGTGTGTGTGTGCGTGTGTGTGTGTGCATGTGCGTGCGTGTGTGTGTGTGTGTATAATGCTACTGCAGTTCACTTCCTGACTGGGTTTGGAAAGAAGCTTATAACACAGTGCCAGAACGTATCCTTTACAAGGTTATTATCCTTTATTTACAAATACACCCATACCATCATCCATTAGCTGGTTATTATCCTATCAATTAAATTACTAATTAATAATTCTCAGAATCAAAGTAATTTGTACTTACAGTATGGTTTGAAGTTAGAGGTTTAAGGTTTGCTTTCCTGATTGGCTTCCTCCAGACACGTTGTAGGATTTTCAGTACGCTTTCTTTTCTTTGTTTAGGGTGGTCTCCTTCTTCACTGTCGGTCACACCTGCTGTTTGCAGGTGATACTGCAGTTTCTCCTCAACGGTTTTACACAGAGTGTCCCTGAAAGCTAGCAAAGTTATGCCTGCTAGGTCAGGTGGTTATCAGGCAGTAACTGTTATTAGCAAGGCAATACTTGGTTTACATTCAGTCTCTTTCTCTCTTCCTTGTGTCTTTGCTATCCCTCAGCAAGACTGGACTAATGGCAACTCCAACACAGAAAGTACTCCACCCTTACAGTCCAACACAGTTGCTTTGACCACTGTTGTGGCTACCCCCTGTCTGCAATGGGGTCTGGCTATGGGCAGCCATATTATGGCCAGGTTAAGCTGTAGCATGGTGAGAGAAGAGCAATTACATAGGAAACGGTTGGTGGATAAGGTGAGAGGGAGCAAGAAAGATCAGTGAAGCAAGTAAGCACAGACAAGGAGAGAGGAGGCACGGCGGTCGGGACCCTGCCAGGGAGTTGAGGCAGTACTGCTCCGAGGGGTGTCCCCCGCTGAGCTTAGTGTAAGAACAGGGTCTTGGATGGACCTCCTAAGACCCAAGTAGTGCAATACAGCATATGGGTTGATGGAAGGTCAGCTATATGTGTCTTGGATGAATCTAAAGAGGGCAGGCGGGTCGAGAGTTGGTTGATGGCGACTCCAGATGTCAGGGTTGTCTCCAGTTGAGCTGACACACCGGGAGAGCCATGCATATTTTGCCAAGGAGACTAACCTGATGCCTTGAAGCATTCCAAGAGGAATTTTAAATGATTTATTGATTATATTTAACCTCCACAATTGCACTGCCTTTTCTTTACAAATTGTTCAGTGATTTATTTATTTCCTTCCCTGCACTTGATTATTTTGCTTCTGTTTTGAAAAACCTGCACAGTGCGCTTTGACCCTTCAGAACAGCTTGTTGTCTCTCACTCGCTGCTGTGCCCATCTCGGTTACGAACTACTAGGGGTTCAAGTGGACGGGTTTATGACAGAGATGCCACCTGGAGTTTGAGCCCTGACAGCACTCAAGAAGCCAATGACAATACCTCTACCCCTAACTCTGTGAAAATCCTTGTTACACTCTAACTGACATTTTCTGCATTGTGTTCATTGCCACCATATTACTGACGGCGACAACACCTATTGCTAATCACGTGGACTGATGAAAATGTTCTTAGAAAAGATTGTGTGTCCAAATTAGGACACCATCACTCTTGCAATTAGAAATCGCAAATCCACTTTCTTACATGGGGAAATTAAAATTCTCTTTAGCCCACGTGGGTAAACAAGTGCTACGGCCACACTCTCCCAATGAGGATGTAGAATCAAAAGTTAAGAAACTAACGGAAAGTGCGTTTAATATCAGAGGCACTTTTCAAATTGGTAGTGATGGCATTCGTTTTGAAATAAACTGCCCTGTCATGTTGGTGAAGCAGAATCTGGCAGCCTATTAGGAATTGGCTGAATGGGACGCTTGGATCAATTCACTAAAAGGTGATCAGATCTGACAGGTGCTTTGAATGCCCTCTCCACAGCTGTACATTTTCTTGTGGTCATACTCGATTTATCACACTGATTCTCATTTTTCTGTTGAGAGCTGAACTTGTTTTAGTTATTCCTTTTAAATAAATTCCATATTTAAGAAAAAAATGCTTTGTAGACAAATTTGAATTAGGATAAACAAGTTAGTAAATGCATGGGTGGATGGATGGATGGAGTTTCATCACAGCCCTCCCAGCACAAGAATCACATCTGTGGAGAACAAAGTAATCACACACGGTGTGTCACCCAGCTGACAGTTTTTTAGAACCAGAACCAAAAATAAATGCTTTTACCAGAAGATGAAGGAACAAGCTGAGAGTCAGAAAGGCAGATGTTGGTTGTATCAAAAGTCAAAATGCAGTAATTGGCAAAGCCAAATTGTGAGGCAGAAATTGTAGGCCACAAACAAGAACAAATGCTCCTAAAGTCAGAAACCGACTACAAAGGTACGAGCCAAAAATTAATTCTGACATGGAATGTTGACAAAAGGCTTAAAGGCAATTCAGTGACAGGCCAGAGTTCAGATGCCAGGTGTCACAATCTGACTTGTAAATTTCAATTTTCTGGTTTCTCCTTGGTAAGCTGAAATTTTTTGAAAATCGTTTCCAGGGACACCAACAAATCTATTGGTGTTTATTATTCTGGTTTTTTTTTCAGTCTGATTATAATGATATTGAAAATGAAATGCACATGGTGCCATTTGTTATTCTGAGGGATGATGCCAGTTTTGGGACTTTTCTGTTGATAATTGCTATGCTGTTGCTTTGCTGGAAGAGTCGGAGTGTGCAATGCCTGATGTCATAGCCGCAACAGTAAAAAGGTCAGCATCGTGCACTTCTCTGTTGTCCAAGATTGCGAATTCACCTTCATTCTTTTGTTGCGTTTTCAAAATGTTTCTGGTTATTAAATCTTCTCTGTCCCTTGTCTATGATTACCCACTTCTGTATTGGCTTTCTTACTGATTTTTAAGATTCCTGTATCATTTCCAATGATATTTTGTTACACGACCTGAGCTTGCTTACCACATTTTTGTCATCTTTGTTATAGCCTTGGCTTGTTTAATTTCATTTTGAATTATCTTCTCATTCCATCTCCATTTTAATCTGCTGCCACCCTGTATAGTTAATACACCAGGAAGATGATCAAACAACTGTGTTAGTGGCAAGAGAGAACCACATTTGGAAAATATTTGAAAAGTTATGGAATCAAACTGATCAAAACTGCACCCTAATCAAAGAAACACAAAGTAGCACACACAAAGATTGGGAGATTTCTATCCCAAGTTTGAAATAGCAGGCATGTCGTATAACCAAAGTCAAACACGTGATGGCAGCCAGCCCGGAAGCTGATAAAAAATATGGCTACCACTATAAGGAAATATCTCAAAATGGTTATTCAGATAGCTGAAGAGTCTCAAAATAACATGAGGATAGCAACACCTTTGCCTTAAATCATACAGAATCAAAATTACACATGGAAATTAAACATCAACAAAAAATAATAGGATTCATGACACTAACTAACTAACTAATATTCATAAGTATACTTTTACGATGATTGACCCAGAGAGATATTTAGTTTTTATCCTGAAGCTTGAATTAAGAAAACAGCAAGCCCCCATCTTATATAGGTGTTGTGATTGCCAATGAGTAATACTGACTGTAAACAACATGGCCAAAGACAGGGAAACCATAATAAAAATATTACTAAGAAATATATAATATTGAAATGAGCTCAGGGCTTGAAGTGGCCAGTACACACTGGTACGGAGTTTCGGCTTTATTCCATTTTTTTGTACCAGCAGTAAATGGTGGCATACAGGCACTTTTCACTCTGATGTTCAAAGAGGAACCAACCAAATCCCCTCCCGCTCCCACTGCCTGATCAAATGTACAAATATCATCGCAATCGAGATGGCAAGGGGTACCCCACTTTCCAGTCTAATTTACAAATATCATCCTGATCTAAATTCCGAGGGGAATTCATAATAAAACAGCAAACATTCCCACTTCAGGCACTGAATGTGCTCAATCCCAATAACAAGTGAGAGGTTCACAAAAAGGAGAACATGAAAGTTCAGACGAAAAGACAAAATGGCTAAGCCTGTACTCTACCTGGGCTATCCTACACAGGTCGAGGTCTCAGGTGTTTTTTTTTTTTTGATCAACCCAACCACCTTCACACTTCTTCAGAACTCTTGTATCCCTTTCTTTCCATTTCTCTTTTTCCATCTTTTTTACATGGCTTCTTTTGTCATTGAGTCCTTTTTTTTTGTTTTTTTTTTGTTTTTTTTATTGTTTATTTCATCTTATATGATTTCTCGTATTAGAAATTTGTTAGTTTTCGCATACCCCTTGGGGTTAGAGCGCAGGGTCAGCCATTGTACAGCGCCCCTGGAGCAATTACAGGTTAAGGGTCTTGCTCAAGGGCCCAGCAGAGTAGGATCTCTTTTGGCAGTGACGGGGATTCGAACCGGCAACCTTCAGGATACCAGCACAGATCCTTAGCCTCCTTCTAATAACTCCTATCTCAATTTTATGCTCAAGCTAGGATTAACTTCCACAAGGAGAAGTGGATCTCTAAAGTATCAGCACTATCAGTCAACAGGGCCCTCAGATAATCTCTGGGATCATTGCACTTGTAGGCCTTCTATAGCACTTAAAATATCATGCCTTAAAGAAACCTGTAGGCTGTCAAACTTTGAAGACCTGGGGCATTATGTATAAACGGTGCGTACGTGCAAAAATGTTGCGTACTCCCGTTTCCATGCTCAAATTGCGATGTATAAAACCTAAACTTGGAGTAAAGCCACGCACATTTTTGCGCAAGCTCAAACCCTGGCGTACGCAAGTTCTCCCCTCGGTTTTGCAAACTGGCGACACCCAGCGTCAAAGCAGTGCTTTTGTTCCAGTGGGGTTTCCCTTTCTTTCTTAGATCCACATCCCTGACATGGCTTTATCAAATACACTGAAATTAACCGCATATTGTTTATTTGTTTAAAGCATCTGATTGTAATTAACCTGTAACAATATAATGGTCCACGGAATAGCCAAACTATTCTAAATAACATAGCTGCTTTAGCATTGTTACTCTCACTGCTCTTTCTTCCTCTTTCAGCTGCTCCCGCTAGGGGTTGCCACAGCGGATCATCTTTTTCCATATTTCTCTCACTGCACCACTCTGAGTATTTATATCACTGTATCTGAGTGTGGAATCACACAGCTGATCGGAAAGAGAATTATCGGTATATAGCATCAAGCACATGCTGCCTATTTGAACTGCTCTCATACAGCAAACGCTTCAGAGGCTTTCCTGTACGGACCTCACGGTTCAGAAACAGTTTCATCCCAAGAACTATAAACACACTCAATCAGTCCATCAAGTGTTCCTGGTAGAACTGTTTGTACTTATAAGTACAATTACCTCATTATCCTGAATGTAATGGATTCTGTGTCCTGTCGGAGGAAGAGAAAGCCCATTTAAGAAGCACGTAGTGATTCACACACATAGAGCACATAGAAAAACCTCATACAAAACAAAGCATTTACAATGCTACTTTAGTTATGATGGGATTTGAGAAACTAGTAAATTAAACGATTTTAAGATGAAGTTTATGATGTTCTACAGACATATGAAAAAGTTTGGGAGCCCCTCTTAATTCTTTGAATTTTTGTTTATCATTGGCTGAGCTTTCAAAGTAGCAACTTCCTTTTAATATATGACATGCCTTATGGAAACAGTAATATTTCAGCAGTGACATTAAGTTTATTGGATTAACAGAAAATGTGCAATATGCATCATAACAAAATTAGACAGGTGCATACATTTGGGCACCCCAACCGTGATATTACATCAATACTTAGTTGAGCCTCTTTTTGCAAATATAACAGCCTCTAGATGCCTCCTATAGCTTTTGATGAGTGTCTGGATTCTGGATGGAGGTATTTTTGACCATTCTTCCATACAAAGTCTCTCCAGTTCCATTAAATTTGATGGATGCCGAGCATGGACAGCCTGCTTCAAATCATCCCATAGATTTTTGATGATATTTAAGTCAGGGGACTGTGACAGCCATTCCAGAACATTGTACTTCTCCCTCTGCATGAATGCCTTTGTAGATTTCGAACTGTGTTTTGGGTCATTGTTTTGTTGGAATATCCAACCCCTACGTAACCTCAACTTTGTGACTGATGCTTGAACATTATCTTGAAGAATTTGTTGATATTGGGTTGAATTCATCCGACCCTCGACTTTAACAAGGGCCCCAGTCCCTGAACTAGCCACACAGCCCCACAGCATGATGGAACCTCCACCAAATTTGACAGTAGGTAGCAGGTGTTTTTCTTGGAATGCTCTGTTCTTCTTCCGCCATGCAAAGCACTTTTTGTTATGACCAAATAACTCAATTTCTGTCTCATCAGTCCAAAGCACTTTGTTCCAAAATGAATCTGGCTTGTCTAAACGAGCATTTGCATACAACAAGCGACTCTGTTTGTGGTGTGAGTGCAGAAAGGGCTTCTTTCTCATCACCCTGCCATACAGATGTTCTTTGTGCAAATTGTGCTGAATTGTAGAACGATGTACAGATACACCATCTGCAGCAAAATGTTCTTGAAGGTCTTTGGAGGTGATCTGTGGGTTGTCTGTAACCATTCTCACAATCCTGCGCATATACCGCTCCTGTATTTTTCTTGGCCTGCCAGACCTGGGTTTAACAGCAATTGTGCCTGTGGCCTTCCCTTTCCTGATTACCTTCCTTATAGTTGAAACTGACAGTTTAAACCTCGGAGATAGCTTTTTGTAGCCTTCCCCTAAACCATGATACTGAACAATCTTTGTTTTCAGATCTTTTGAGAGTTGCTTTGAGGATCCCATGCTGTCACACTTCAAAGGAGAGTCAAAGGGAAGCACAACTTGCAACTGACCACCTTAAATACCTTTTCTGATGATTGGACACACCTGTCTATGGAGTTCAAGGCTTAACGAGCTAATCCTACCAATTTGGTGTTGCAAGTAATCAGTATTGAGCAGTTACATGCATTCAAATCAGCAAAATTACAAGGGGATCCAAATTATTGCCCAGCCAGTTTTTCACATTTGATTTAATTTCATACAACTAAGTACTGCTTCACTAAAAATCTTTGTTCAGAAAACACCCCAGTACTCAGATGTTCCTAGGAAATGAAAGACATACCACTGTTATTTTTTTGTTGAAAGTAGAGTAAATTATTATGCAGGCTAAGAGGGGTTCCCAACCTTTTTCATATGACTGTACTTTAATGACAAAGTAAACTACATGATTAAAGTGGAAATTTCAAGATTAAAGTTGCCATTTCAAGCTTTTTTCCCACTGTGTCCCTATTTTTTTTTCTTTTCTCTGTACCCTAATAAGCTTTCATGTGACACTCAGACGGTGGGTTGCGACTTGCCTTTTCATGGCAACTTTGATATCTGACAACTTAATTTTTTATTTTGGGCACTGTGCGACTTTGTGAACTTGAGCTTTCGAGTTTCTACAACACGCTATGTCACTTGATCGACTTCCTTTTGTTGTTTATACCACTGTTTAAACCAACAAATAGTAAGTTTTTCTTTGCCTCCACTTGATATTCGCTGAAATTCTTTTTTCCCTCATGCTTTTGCCATTGTCTTTTCACAGAATGCAAAACATAAGGGGCTATTTATATTGATTTGCATACTCAAGGAGGCATAATTCTGAGAGGAGTTTGGGAGGGGCGGCAGGTGCATGCACGTGCGTTACTTTTCACGCTGACCGGGATTTATGTATAGCGGAAGAACGTGGAAGTTTTTGTTCGCTACAGATTTATGCATCTGGATTTTTTTGTGAGTATGAACATTTCCGCTTTTGTCCGTACGCCATGTTTTAGTGTGAATTCTACACGGTGTTATGCATGAGGCCCCTGGTGTTTGAGGAACTAGTGTCCTGCTACCTAACAGGTTTGAGGAACTTATCTGGCCTTCTGACAGTCATGACTTTTAAATTGGAAACCTGACTCCTTTTAGAAGGTAATTTCTCTTCTTCTGACTTTCACGGTCATACACTGTTGGTCTGAAGAGAGTCAGACACGTTTGGCATTTGCTGAGTCAAATCTCCTCTATTGTCCTGAGAAAACATTTCATGTTTCCACCTTTCCTTTCTCTGTGTATTCTTCCTAGTCCATATTACACCACGTCTTGTCCTACAATTCCTTCTACACTATGGAATTTATCTCTCTACATATATACTGACTGACACGGTGCACAAAGTTAACCAAGACACTACCTGTTTGATGAGGGCTATCGTCCTGCAAAAGAAAAGACCAGAGTTGTCTTTTTGAACCTTACATTCTTTTGGGAAAAAAAATCCTTATTTTAAACATAATTTGAACATTGTTTCTAAATGAGCAGCCATCTTTTATAACATGGCTACCAATATGTCACTGTTCATTTGTGTTGTGATTTAGCAATACACAAGATGGTGAAAAGGGTGAATAGGCATCCAAACACTACCAGCAAGACGAGGATATCTCTGAGTCTGACCTCAAAATAGGCCTTGCTCCTGGCAGCCTGTCCCTAAACCTAAAAAGCAGGTTTCCAGGGGCCTCATGTATAATGGCGTGCGTAGATCTCACACTATAACATGGCGTAAGCACAAAAGCGGGATTGTGCGTACGCACAGAAAAATCCAGATGCAGGAATCTGTACGTACGCAAAATTTCACGTTCTTCCACTACATAAATCCCGATTAGCGTGAAAAGTAACGCACGTGCACGCGCCTTCTGTCCCGCCCCAACTCCTCCCAGAATTATGCCTCTTTGAATATGCAAATCAATATAAATAGCCTTCTGAGAAAAGACAATGGGAAAAGCACAGGGGAAAATATAAGAATTTCAGCGAATACCAAGTGGAGGCAAAGGAAAAACCTACTATTTGTTGGTTTAAACAGTGGTATAATCAACAAAAGAAAGTTGATCGAGTGACAGAGTGTCGGAGAAACTCGAAAGATCCAAGTTCACAAAGTCGCACAGTGCCCCAAAATAAAAAAGAAATCACATATCAAAGTCACCGTGAAAAGGCGACTTGTAATCTCGAAATTTCCACTTTAATCACGTAGTTTATTTTGCCATTAAAGTAGAATATTATAAACTTCATCTTAAAATCTTTTATTTTACTAGTTTCTCAAGTAGCACGTTAAATGCTTTGTTCTGTATTTGATCTTCTATGTGCTCTATGTGTGTGAATCACTGCGTGCTTCCGTTCTTTCTCTTTCTCCGACAGGACACAGAATCCATTACATTCGAGATATTACAGCTCTCTGGATAATTAAAATACTGAGATGTATACGTGATATCATTTTCATGATGATAGCAATGAAAGCATGTTATTAAACATGGGAACACGGTGGCGCAGTGATTGTTCATATCTCACGCAAGAGGCTTGCTGCGCCATGTGCGACCTTCAATGAAATAATTTATTACAGAAGTACTTTCTCTTTCAAACGTACTTTTCTTTCTCCAAATACCCAATCGCCACACAATCAGCTCTGTAATAGACGTTAAGCCATCTGTAAGCTTAGAACGCCGATTCTTCAAAACTTTTAAGGAACATTGAAATGTCTTCGTAGTACATGTTTAATTATTCTATCCGTCTATCCTTCCAGTGTTGCGTCAGCACCAGTAATAACACAGCACAAGGCAGGAGCTATCCGTGAACCAGCTATACGCTGCGGCACCGTGTCCTCACCTGTTTAATTATTAACAATGCAGATTATTTAAATGAAGTTAAAGTTTTATCTGTATACTATAAGCAACATATTTTGCTGCATTTCATCTTAAAAATGATATTGTCATCATACGCGCTTTATAAAGTAGCGCAGGTTGTGCAATATTATAACTGTAGTGTAAGTTTACAGTGAGGTAATTGTACTTATAAGTACAAACAGTTCTACAAGGAGCACTTGATGGACTGATTGAGTGCGTTTATAGTTCTTGGGATGAAACTGTTTCTGAAACGCGAGGTCCGTACAGGAAAGGCTTTGACGCTTTTTGCCGTGGTTGAGGTAGTGTGTACTTGAAACTATATACCGATAATTCTCTTTCCGATCAGCTGCTGCTGTGATTCACACTCAGATACAGTGATATAAATACTCCAAGTGGTGCAGTGAGAGTAATATGGAAAAAGATGATCCGCAGTGGCAACCCTTAATGGGAGCAGCAAAAAGAAGAACAAGATGCAGTGAGCGTAACAACGCTAAAGCAGTTATGGTATTTGGAATACTATGGCTATTCCCTGGACCATTATATTGCTACAGGTTAATTACAATCAGATGCATTACACTAATAAACAATATGCAGTTAGTTTCAGTGTATTTATAAAGCCGCGTCAGGAATGTGGAGCTAAGAAAGAAAGGGTGACCACACAGGAACAGTAGCACTGCTTTGACGCTGGGTGCCGCCAGTCTGCAAAACCGAGCGGAGAAATTGCGTACGCCAAGGTATGAGTTACCGTGGAAATGTGCGTGGCTTTACGCCAAGTTTAGGTTTTATACATCGCGATTTGAGCGTGGAAACATTCGTACGCAACATTTCTGTGCGTACGCACCGTTTATACATGAGGCCCCAGGTCTGCTTGTGCTTTTCAAACATTAAGATTCAAAATACTCACAAAATAAACTAAAATAACCTTCAAGGGAGAGGATAAGCCATAAAATGTCTTGCTTGAGGAGACAAGGCCAATAGTAAGTCTGTATAAATTAAGACTTTATGTGAACAAAGGAAGTGCAGAAATGATGAAACGATTGATAAAGGCAAAAGGGTTTGTCTAAACAGGCAACCCAAGGCAAAACAAGTCCAATGTGCTAACAGGAAAATCCAAGTCCAAAAACAAGAAAAACTCCACAATAACGAGAAAATCCAAACAGCACTTACGTATGACGATGTTAACTCTCCAGCAATCAATGGACCTCTGAGTTACTCACCTCCTTCCAGCACCAACAGGCTAGAAAGGCAATGAGTGGTCCTTCAGCAGTTATGTAAAGTGGATTCAGAAAGTATTCAGCCCTCTTCACTTTCTGCACACTTTGTGGTGTTGTAGGCTTACTTTTAAATGGATAAAAATACCTTTTTTTGCCAATCAATCTACATTCAGTAGCCATAATGACAAAATAAATGTGTTTTCAGAAGGGTTTGCAAACTTATAAAAATTCAAAACCTAAAATCTCTCATTCTTAATAGTATCCAGACCCATAATTCAGTACTTTGTAGAACCCCCTTTAGCAGTAATTCCATCTTCAAGCCTTTTTGGTAAGTCTCTAAATGCATTGCATGCTTGGATTTTGAGCACTTTATCCCAGTTTTTCTGTCATATTCTCTCTAGCTCTATTTTCCGTGGATGGGAATCATCCGTAAATTGCCATCTTCAGGTCTCTCCACCCATTTTCTAGGGTTCTAGTCTGGGTTTTGGCTGGGCCAGTCAAGGCCACTCAGAGACTTATCCTGAAGCTACCCTGGTGCATCAGCTCATGGCCTTGCTGAAAGGTGAACTGTCGCTGCAGTCTGAGGTCATGTACACTCTGGAGCAGGTTTTCTTTAAGGACCTCTGAGTATTTGGCTGTATTCATCCTTCCTTCAACTCTGACCAGTCCCCCCTTATAGCCTGATGCAGCCACCACCTTGCTTCACAGGGCTTGGAGTTCTGCTCACCGAGTTCAGTCTTTGTCTCATCAGACAAGAGAATGTTTTATCATGCTTAGAGTCCTTTAAATGCCATTTGGCCAACTCCAAGGAAGTTGTCATTTCTGCTGAATTGATGGAGTGCTGCTGAGATGGTCATCCTTCAGACATTTTCTTCCATCTCTGTGCAAGACTTCTGTGGCTTTGTTATATTAACTTTTGGTTTCTTGGTCAGCTCCCACACAAAGGCTCTTCTTCACCATTTACTCAGTTTGTCTGTATGGACAGCTCTGGGAAAAGTCCTGGTGCTTTCAGACTTCTTCTATTTCACAATCATTATGATCACTGTGCCCCAAGGGACATGCAAAGCTTTAGAAATGGTTTAATCCCCTTGTACTGAGCTGTACCTCACCGCAGTTTGATCATGGAGGTCTACAGAGAGTTCAATGGACTTCTTTGCTTTGTTTTTGTCCTGACATGCAGTGTGAGTTGTAAGAACCTTCTACACACAGGTACATGGGTGCCTTTCTAAATGATGTCCAATCAGTTCAGTTAGCCGCAGGTGGACTCCACTCAAGTTCTGGACACGTCTCAAGGAGAATGAAAGCGAACAGCAAAGCCGCAGCAAAGTATATGAATACTCCTAGGAATGAGAGATTTCAGTTTTTGGTTTCTATTAAATTTGCAAACCTGTCTGTAAGTATGGGTTATTGAATTTAGATGGATGGGCAAACATGGCAGATTTATAATCTAAAAGTTAATGTGCAACCCAATAAAATGTGCATATAGTGAAGGGGTCAGAACACCTTCTGAATTCACTTTAGTCTTGAGGCTTTTATACATAATATATAACTTGTTAAACTAAAAGCTACAACAAAAACACAAAGAATAATAATGTGAAAACAACAACAAAGAGGAAAATAAGCATAACTCAGACAAAAAAAAAAATCCTGACTGAAACATAACAGTGTAGCATGTGAATCAAATGACGAACAACCACAGAACAACAAAGCCCAAATATATGCGGAGAACACTTGTGTGACATACTAAGAGAGGGGCAGATAGGTGGCAGCAGTGACATCAGTTGGCTTTGTGCCACATAGTGTGATGGACTGATGACCTGGGATAAGTCTGTCCATTTAATGGGACATCTGAGGCCCTAAGAGTTCCCTGAGACACTGCAGACAGAAGTACAGGTGCATCTCAATAAATTAGAATATCATCTAGAAGTTAATTTATTTCAGTAATGCAACTCAAAATGTGAAACTCATATATAATTATTTTATATATTGTATATATTATATTGCTTGAAAACTCATTCATTACCTGTAGGCCATAATCAGCAAAATGAAAAGAAATAAATGCTTGAAATATGTCACTCTGTGTGTAATGAATCTATATAACAACAACAACAACAACATTTATTTATATAGCACATTTTCATACAAAAAGTAGCTCAAAGTGCTTTACATAATGAAGAGAAGAAAAATAAAAGACAAAATAAGAAATTAAAATAAGACAACATTAGTTAACATAGAAAGGAGTAAGGTCCGATGGCCAGGGTGGACAGAAAAAACAAAAAAAAACTCCAGAAGGCTGGAGAAAAAAATAAAATCTGTAGGGGTTCCAGGCCACGAGACCGCCCAGTCCCCTCTGGGCATTCTACCTAACATAAATGAAATAGTCATCTTTGTAGTTCGGGTTTTTCACGGAGTCACTTGATGCTGATGGTCATACAGACTTCTGGCTTTTAATCCATCCATCATTGTTGGAACATCATGGTGCTTTGGGTGGTGGCGCACGCAGGACAGGACAGGACACAGGAAAAGGAAACAGAAGAGAGAGTAGGGGTTAGTACAGATTTTGAATGAATAGTTATTATAATGAATTGGATATACAGAGTATCAGGATTAAATTACAGTGAAGTTATGAGAAGGCCATGTTAAAATAATGTGTTTTCAGTAGTTTTTTAAAGTGCTCCACTGTATTAGCCTGGCGAATTCCTACTGGCAGGCTATTCCAGATTTTAGGTGCATAACAGCAGAAGGCCGCCTCACAACTTCTTTTAAGTTTTGCTCTTGGAATTCTAAGGAGACACTCAGTTGAGGATCTGAGGTTACGATTTGGAATATAAGGTGTCAGACATTCCGATATATAAGCCGGGGCGAGATTATTTAAAGCTTTATAAACCATAAGCAGAATTTTAAAGTCAATTCTGAATGACACAGGTAACCAGTGTAGTGACATCAAAACTGGAGAAATGTGTTCGGATTTTCTTTTCCTGGTAAGGATTCTAGCAGCTGCATTCTGCACTAATTGCAAACGATTGATGTCTTTTTTGGGTAGTCCTGAGAGGAGTGCGTTACAGTAATCTAGCCGACTGAAAACAAACGCATGAACTAATTTCTCTGCATCTTTCGATGATATAAGAGGTCTAACTTTTGCTATGTTTCTTAGGTGAAGAAATGCTGTCCTAGTGATCTGATTAATATGCGATTTAAAATTCAGATTACAATCAACGGTTACCCCTAAGCTTTTTACCTCCGATTTGACTTTTAATCCTAATGCATCCAGTTTATTTCTAATAGCCTCATTGTATCCATTATTGCCAATCACTAAGATTTCGTTTTTTTCTTTATTTAATTTGAGAAAGTTACTATTCATCCATTCTGAGATACAAGTTAGACATTGTGTTAGCGAATCAAGAGATTTTGGGGTCATCAGGTGCAATTGATAAATACAGCTGTGTGTCATCAGCATAGCTGTGGTAGCTCACGTTGTGCCCTGAGATAATCTGACCTAATGGAAGCATGTAGATTGAGAAGAGCAGCGGACCCAGGATAGAGCCTTGTGAAACACCATATAGGATATCATGTGTCTTTGAGTTATAATTACCACAACTAACAAAGAATTTTCTCCCTGCCAGGTAGGATTCAAACCAATTTAAGACACTGCCAGAGAGGCCCACCTAAGGCGATTTTTAAGAATATTATGATCAATGGTGTCAAATGTGGCACTCAGATCTAAGAGGATGAGAACAGATAAATGGCCTCTGTCTGCATTTACCCGCAAGTCATTTACTACTTTAACGAGTGCAGTTTCTGTGCTGTGATTTGTTCTGAAACCTGACTGAAATTTATCAAGAATAGCATGTTTATTGAGGTGCTCATTTAACTGTATAATGACTGCCTTCTCTAGAATTTTACTTAAGAAAGGCAGGTTAGAGATGGGTCTAAAATTTTCAAGACCAGAGGGATCAAGATTATTTTTCTTAAGTAGGGGTTTAACTACAGCAGTCTTAAGACAGTCTGGGAAGACCCCCGTATCTAATGACAAATTTACTATGTCAAGAACATTATCAATAAGCACGCCCGATACTTCTTTGAAAAAATTAGTTGGTATTGGGTCAAGGGCACAGGTGGAGGGTTTCATTTGAGAAATTATTTTATGTAAATCAGGTAAATCTATCCTAGTGAAAGACTTCAATTTGTTTATTATGGAGTACTGGGGTTTAGGAGGATCCTTAGTGTTGGGGAGATATGCTATGTTATTTCTAATATCATTAATTTTTTGATTGAAAAATATAGCGATAGCCTCACAGGTTTTACTGGAAGTACTTAGGAGGCATTCCTTTGAGTTACCTGGGTTTAACAGATGATCAATTGTCGAAAATAAGACTCTGGGATTACTAGCATTGTTATTTATAAACTTAGAGAAATAGCAGCGCCTCTCAAGACGGACTGTGTTATTGTATTCTGTTATTTTAACTTTTAATATTTCATAGTCAATAGTTAGTTTAGTCTTCCTCCATTTACGCTCAGCTCTACGGCATGTTCTCTTTAAATCAGACACTCTTTGGGTCTTCCATGGTATAACAATGCTAGAAGATTTTTTAACTGTCTTTTCAGGTGCAACTAAGTCAACAGCAACAGGAGTGGAAAAAGTTCAGTGTGTGGCATCACAAGTTGGGAGCATTTTAATGGTGACTAAAATTGAATTGCTGCAAGTTGTAATACATTTGTTTTTCATTTTTTAACAATTCCAGGAATTTTGACCCCCCCCCCCCCCCCATATACACTATGTTTATAGAGATATAAATATAGTTGGGGCAATTGGACAAGACACTGTAAAGTGCTGGGGTCTCCCGGAGTGCCCCCTTTATTAAAAAGAGAAATGAAACAGAACTGCAGGCCCATCCCGAGACTTTTAACAAAAGTCGTACTTCTGCAGGCAAATGTGGCTCCAGCAGTCGTAGGTCTAAATAAACACCACCCTTCTGGTCATCGCCCGGGTTATACAGAGAGGATGGGAAGTGGCATGGCATCCGGGAATCCTGGAAATACAAGTAGCTCACTATAACCCATCCTTGTTATGATTTTGTGGAGCCCTTGCACATGCTTGACTGTGACTATATATATATATATATATATATATATATACATATATATTGTGGAAAGCAGCCTGGACACAGACAGGTAGACATTGTTAGTTCACCCACAACACATTTATTTACAATACTATATACAATAAAGTGCACACACAACCCCCAAAACTCCCCCAAAGTCCAGGCCTTTCCTATATGATGCCTTCTTCAGGTCCGCCTCCACTCCTCTCCTCCAAGACTTTGACTCTCATCCACCCGACTCCAGCCATCGAATGGAGGGAGGTGGCCCCTTTTATCCCCACCCGGACGTGCTTCAGGTGCCTCCTGATTAGCTTCCGTCGGCACTGTGTGGCGGAAGTACCGGCTGCACACCCAGAAGCACTCTGGGTGTCCCTGGTCTTCTTCCCCCTAGCATTTCCGGGTGTGGTGGAAGTGCTGAGGGCCAGGGCTCCACAGGCATCAGGGCGCCCCTTGGTGGTGACCATGGGCCCCTATAGGGTTGAGCTTCCAAACTCCGTTCCCGTGGTCCCCAAAGCAACCAGGGCAGTCGCCCCCTCATTGTCTGGAGGAGGCGTAATCCCTCCTCCGGTCCTTCCGGGCATCCCGGCTGGGTGTCACCCCCATCCGCTTGCCATAATATATATATATAATACAAAGAGAGAGAGAGGACTCATTGGCCTTATTTGGGATTTAGAGTCTGCACAAAAGTGTCTCCCATGAGGTGACACTCCTCTGGTCATGGGTGACTTCAATGCACCCATTGGCACTGACAGGGCTGGCTATGAGGATTGTCTTGGTCCTCATGGGTCTGGTGACCGTGGTGACAGTATCTCCATGTTCATTGACTTTGCAAAATATCAAGAGCTGCGAATTGCTGGATCCTGGTTCCAGCACCCAGAACTGCATCGTTGGACTTGGTACTCCAATACTGGTGGTGCGGTGAAGGAGATCGATCACATCCTCGTGGGCAGACGCTGAAGGCTCTTGCAAAATTGCAGGGTCTACAGAGGTGCCAAGATTGTGAATTCTGACCACAGACTTGTTGTTGCTGCTCTTAGGATCCAGCTTAGGTCCAGTAGGACTCCAAGACCAGGCCATTTTTAATGAGCTTGCATGCAGTTTGTGAGAGGAACTTACAGATTTGGGTACGACTGCCGATCCTAATGTGATGTGGGAGACCTTCCGTGACAAGACCCTGAAGGTTGCTGAGGGTTGTGTTGGTGTTACCGGTGTTCCCAGAAGGAGGTGTTTCATCTTGTAGGGCACCCTAGTTATGATTGAGAGGAGTCGCAGCACATGGCTCAATGGCAATTCTGGTCTGTATCCGGAACTGAGAAGGACGGCTGCAAGGGCTCTGAGGGAAGATAAAAAGGCGTTTGTTAGAGGAATCTGTGAGCAAGTGACACACCATCTGTGGTCTAGCAACCCATGTCCTGCTTACAGAGCAATCGAAGCATTACGCACATCTGAATGTGTTCTTCGGAGAGTCGCAGTCAGGGTGGCTGATGGAACGGTCCTTACGGATGACACTGCATTTATGACCTGCTGGGCTGGCTACTTTGAGCAGTTGTTCAAAGCTGATCCTCCGGCTAGGACATTGGATATCTCTGGGTTCACAGTTCTTGAGGCTGATCCTCCAATTAGCTGTGAACCACCCAATCTCACTGAGATTGCACAGGTGATGAACCAGCTGAGGGGAGGAAAGGCTGCAGGGATCTGTGGTGTCCGGGGTGAATTTCTCCATGCTGGTGGTAAGGCTGTCCTCCTGGCATTGCAAGCAATCTTTGCTTCCATTTGGGAGACTGGCATCATCCCAACTGACTGGAAAACGGGACTTGTCCCTATCTGGAAGGAAAGGGTGATCACCTGGATTGCGGCAACTACAGGGGGATAAAACTGCTCTTGGTGCTGGGTAAGGTCCTTGCTAGGGTCATCCTCAATAGGATCCGTGATCACTTGCTCACCTACCAGTGACTGGAACAGTCTGGTTTTACACCTAAGAAGTCTATCATTGACCGCATCCTGACACTGACGGTTCTCATGGAGCGCAAATGCAAATATCGGCAAAGTTTGTTTGCAGCCTTTTTCGATTTTCGCAAAGCATTTACGACTCAGTTAATCGAGCTGCCCTGTGGCACATCCTGAGGGTTCACGGAATCCCCTCGAGGTTGCTGGATATCATGGCCGACCTGTACACTGGTACTGTGAGTGCTGTGTAGAGTGGAGGCAGAACCTCTGTGTTTTTTCCAGTTGATTCTGGGGTTCATCAGGGGTGTGTTCTTGCTCCTACTCTGTTCAATGATTGTATAGACTGGGTGTTGGGCAAGGTCATGGGGTCCAGCAGCTGTGGGACATTTGTTTGCGAAGAAAGATTTACAGATCTTGACTTTGCTGACAATGCTGTGATCTTCGTGGAGTCAACAGAGGCTCTGATCAGGGCTCTCAAGAGACTGAGCGAGGAGTATGAGTGTCTGGGCTTGCGAGTGTCCTGGATAAAAACCAAGGTCCAGGCCTTTAATGACCTGTTGGGCACAGCCATCAGCAGTTTGTCTGTTTGCGGAGAGAGTGTCGACCTTGTCGAGAGGTTTACTTACCTTGGCAGTGAAATTCATGTCTCTGGTGACTCTTCCTATGAAGTAAATAGACAGATTGGGAGAGCATGGGGGGTCATGAGGTCGCTGGAAAGGAGTGTGTGGCGCTGCCGATATCTGTGCAAAAGGACAAAGGTCCAAGTCTTTAGAGTCCTGGTGTTTCTTGTCTTGCTTTATGGTTGCGAGACATGGATGCTATCTAGTGACATGAGATGAAGACTGGACTCCTTTGGTACTGTGTCTCTCCGGAAAATCCTTGGGTACCATTGGTTTGACTTTGTGTTGAATGAGCGGTTGCACATGGAGTCCCGAATGAGGCACATTACCTGCATTGTGAGGGAGCGTCAGTTATGGCACTATGGCCATGTGACACGTTTCCCAGAGGGTGATCCAGCTTGTAAGATCCTCATTGTTGGGGACCCGAGTGGCTGGACCAGGTCTAGGGGTCACCTGGCTGTGGTGATTTCGGTAAAAAAGCACAAGGCTGATGGGTTGTTTTAAGATGAGCTTGCAAAGATGAACGTAAGGTTGTCACAAAAGCTGCTATGGTTGCCCTTTTATCTTTGTCAGAAAAAAAAACTGCATTTCCATGCTCGGCTCTTTAAATGAGTTTAGAAATAATGGCTGAAGTAGAAATATATCCTTCATCGTATTCAGTTGTGGGCCTGGGTGTCATTGAAACCCACTTATGCATGAGGTCTCCCGCCATATTTCTAAGTTGTTTGTGTATGATACAATAAATCCCCAAGTCAGTCAATCAAAATAGTGGCATTTTACATACCCACAAGTGTCTTCTTTCAAATAACTCATATGTTTCCATGCTGTCTGCTGTCTTTCATTATTTGCAGTTTGCGATTTGCACACCTATACCTTGAGGCGAGCAGCGTGTCACACCCGAATTTGTTTGCTTTTATCAAACCTCCCTCTTACGTCAAGCCGCATGCAGTGCTGAGGCTCAGAGCATTCTCATGATATGCAGTTGTCTATGATTGGTCATTTGAATCACATGGCACAGCTGTGTGTAAGCGGCAGCAAGCACAATGCGCAAGTAACAGCTCATCTTTACGCACAGAGCTTGAGTCAGATTCTGAGCCA
Source organism: Erpetoichthys calabaricus (assembly GCF_900747795.2). Lineage (NCBI taxonomy): Eukaryota > Metazoa > Chordata > Cladistia > Polypteriformes > Polypteridae > Erpetoichthys > Erpetoichthys calabaricus. Next base: position 38,221,668 of record NC_041409.2, on the reverse strand, counting down.
AGTTTTGACTTTATGGAGAATGGCATATTTGATAACGGACTCGAGGGTATGCTTGATCTGTAAGTACTGCTTCAAATGACGGCGAAGTGTCACAGCATGCAGTTTTACAGTTCAAGCGTCATTGTCACGTTTCACCCTGCATTTCTCCTCTGGCTGGGGTTCAAAGTTGTGCATTTTGTCTAATTTTGTATCATTTACTTGTATTAATGTTTCTTTTGTTTATTCTGTATATTATTCCTTGTGTTTAATTGATTACATTCCATGTGTTTTGTGGATGGTTCTCCGAGGGACGGGGCCGCTTGCCAATCACTGCCAGGAGCTACCCATCACCCTTTTTATTGGAGGGCCTTCTGTAGTTCCTTTTGAACACGCTAGGGAGTGGAGTGTTTCTTGTGTTTAGCTGTTTTCTTTGCTATTCCTTTGTGGATTCCTGTATTTGTTTGAACCTGTGCACTGTTTTCAGCTTTCCCTTTGGATTCTGTTTTGGGATTTTGTTTGCAGTGGGTTGCTTTAACTTCTCAGGTAATACTTTTTGTGCTCTTTGGAGCTTCATGGATATTGAGCCTTTTGCTTAACATAAATCCCTTATTTTATAAAGATTGTTCTAGGCCCTTTTTGCATCTAGTTGGGGTGTTAACAGTATCCTCCAGAGAGAGAGCCTTTGAACTTTTGTGCTTTTGGGACTCCCAAATCACAACAGTCATGGGATCAATGACCATACCCACAGGCTGTGTGCTACACATTCTCCCCATGTTAGTTTTCTGAGCAGTGCTTTTTCACTTTCAACTTAGAGTACACCAGTAAATTTCTTAGTGTCCCGGTGAGTAATCATTAGGCTCTACTTGTGCCCCTCGAAGTTGCACGCCAGGAATGTTGAATGTCAATGTATCATGCCACTTGAGGAAAAAAGAAATAAAACAAGAAAAAGCTTCAGCTAGTGACTTGTTCACTGTATAATACACCAAAGGGACAGACAGTGGCGTGAAGTATTTTTTATCCTGTTTCTACTTATGCCTGCTTCACCCCCGGCTCTCGCACCAACACCAACCCAACCCCTCCCAAATGAGCACAATTACCAAAATGAAATAAAATGGAACAAGCTCAGGGAGGAGTTAAAGGGAGCGTGATTAGAAATGGGATAAAAACTGTTACAAGGCCATGTCCGTCTCTGTGGTGATGGCAGCAGATTATACCGTAAACAAGTCTCATGTGCTCATGAGCCGATGATGGCCTCCTGCAAAGCATCTGTGAGACACGGGTTTAGGTGTCTATACGACTGGCTCTGTGCTCAGGTCCACCAGCAAAGGCATTGTGCCCAGCACTGGAAGAAACTGCTATGACAAAGTTTGTGTGTACTTAGTTTATTTCAGACATGAAATGCAGAAAAAAAAGCAACAGCAACAAGAAAAATAAATGTGGCAACTGCAACCAACAGCAGGAGAAGACAAGTGAATTGCAGCACAAAAATCCCAATGGAGTGTACAGAATGTCAGGGTTATGTGTGTCTAGAGTGTAACAGGAAATGTTTCAAGGGCTGGCATGAAAAATCATTATGAAGGTAATGGTTTGGATGAGTACGTAGTTATACAGTACATATGTAGCTACAAATTGTTTACTTGTTGTGTCAGAGTGATATGAAGTGTTTGTGTGTATTTTTTTTATATATAACTGCTACTGTAATACTTATTTTGAGAGATGCAAGAAACTAAATGGTTCCAAACAAGGGGACACCTTGTGCCAAACAGTAGAACTTTGCAATGCTATGGGATGTGACATCTAAATTTGGCACAATGACACCTGACTGACTGGGGCACCAAAGAAACTTGATGCCAGGGTTGTGCATCATAAAATCTCTTGGTTATATAATGTCAAATCCAAATTTTTGGATAGAAATCCCTAAAGCACCAAATGTGTGTGTGTGTGTTTTGTTGATATTGGTGTAAACAATGGATTTTAATCACATAAATACTTTAAAAAATTTGAAATGTTGTTCTCGCTACACTTCTGCCATTTGCAGCTCCTTATTACACCAGCAGAGTAACAGCTGTTTATTTTTGGGTATGTAATTTAGGAGCAGTAATGCCAAAGACCCCTTAGTCTATAAGAGATTAAAGATGCTGCACTGAGTATGGCAGCTGTGGCTTTGACGTTTGCAAGACGAACACAACAGTGAGTGCCACTTCGTCACAGCTCCAGAGATGGTTTTGTTCACTGGCTATGTGGAGTTTGCATGTCCTCTCCACAGCAGTTGAGTATTTTCTTCTGGTTTCCTCTCCCATCCTAAAGATTACGCTCTTTGACAACTCCACATTGGTCCAGTAGGAGTCATGCATGGACTGAGAACCACTATGGATGCAAATTTAATCTCATCTTAAAATGGATCACTAACCACTACTCCTTAAAAAGCAGCACTAAACTTAGTCACATGGTAAACAACACAAGGATACATCTCCTAGAAAAACGTTTATTTACGCAGTAGGGGTGTTAAGAATTTGTTTCAGCAGTAAGTGAAGCCGCATTGCAAACTGTCCCTTTACATGACTGAAAAGAGATTTCTCCCTGTTTGTTTTAGACTAGGAGCACATTGATGAATTGTGGAGTTGGGGCCGGCGGACGACCACAGCAACTCTGATAGGACTAATGGGCTGCGTAGGCTCTAGTAGGACCTCACCGTGGTTTAAACAGATTTTGAGTCCCTCACTGACTGCAACTTACAGTCTACAAGTGAAGCATGCTGCTGAGGTCCTGATCATACGTGTGTTGTATGTGACTTCGATCAGGTCCCCATATTGAAGGTAATTCTTTATCATTCAGGTTGACTACCAGAGTATTTTTCTTTACGTAAAGTACAGAGGAGGACTCACCATAGCTTTCTGAAGCAAGATGGCATAAACACGTCAGAAGTGGCACATATGTAGCAGGAAGGCCCCTGCAGACACATTCCTGACACACACAGACCAATAACAATTTGGAGAAAAATTCAGAACTAGCTGATGTACTTGGCGTTGTCCTGGTATACTTGTTTTATGGTTTATGGTAGGAAAGCAAATCTGTATAGTCACGAGAAAAAGCATTTGCCTCTTCCTGTTTCCCTCTATTTTTGCTTATTCCTAACTGTAAGAGACAAATCCTTTAAGTTAATGGTAACTTTACCCATGTTTTTGGTTAATTTGAGTAGAGTGTAGCTTTCCCATAGATTCTGTGTTATTCATATAAGCTAATAAGTTAGTGGAATGTCCTTAGTCCTCTTCTGTATTTCTGTATTTAGACAATGGAAAGCTCTCAGATTGTAGTTAGCCCACCAGGAAGTGACCTGAACTGTTAGACAGCAACGCCTTAGCGGCATGGACCATTACGTTGATATTACAGTACATATGGTCCCAGTGTGTGTGCGATAGCATATAGAAATTTTAAGAAATGTACCTGTACCTGGACACTTAATCCTTAACGGAACATCACAGGCTTTCTTTTTTTGTGTGAACTATTTGCTTTGAATTTCACTAAATATTTAAAAGAAACACACTTGGGCTGTAGAATCTTTTTTTCTTCTGCTGGAAATTGTTTCTGGTAGCTAAGCTTCAGATCATGGGTTGAAGAGTGGACATTATCCTTAAGTTCTTTCTGAATTCATGCTTTGCTTAACTAATTAATTTACTTAATTTGTAAGTCGCTCAGGTCCTGAAATGGCAGAGCATCCCCACGCCATCACACTGCGACCTCCATGTTTGACTGTGACCATGATGTTCTTATTGTGGAAAGCTGTGTTAGCTTTACGCCAGATATAATGGGACCCATGTCTTCCAAAAAGTTTGACTTTTGACTCATCATTCCAATGAAAATAATTCCAAAAGTTGTGGGGATAATGAGGGTATTTTGGGCCAGTGTGAGACGGGCCTAAATGTTCCTTTTGTTTAGCAGTGGGTTGCCCAATGGAATCATGAACGCTGACATTAACTGAGCTGAGAGAGGCCTGCACTTCCTTAGGTATTTGTCTGGGTTCTTCTCTGACTTCACAGATGAGTTTTTAATGCACTGTTAAAGTAATTTTGCTAGTCCAGCCGCTCCTGGACAGAGTTACCACTGTTTTTACATTTGCTGCATTCACATTTACTTGTTTGGCTGACACTTTTATCACAGGTGATTTTCAACATTTGAGATACAGTTGGTTACCTTTTTCCTAATTGGAGCACAGACAGGTAAAGTGATTTGCTCACAGTTGTGGTGTCAGTAGTGGGATTTAAAGGCTGAAGCTTTATCTGCTAAGGCCATACTGCCCATTTGGAGATGACGGAGGTTTGCCAGAGTACCTGGTTTTTAGAGACTGCTTTATTACCCTTTCCCGACTGATATACTTCAGTGTGTTTCTTTCTCAGTTCTTGTACAATTTCTGTAGATCGAGGCATAGTGTTCTGCTGGTCGAGACCTTTTAGCCAACTTCACATTGCTGGAAAGGTTCTATTGAAGTAATGTTTAGATTCAGTAGGGTTGGTTGCATTATAGCCTGGTTGAATTGAACCTGTTATCATTCCAATTTGCTTCATTGGTTGATTGAGTGATTAAGGAAGCAATTATTTTTTCATTTGAGCAATACAAATGTTGGTGAACTTTCCTTTAACAGATCAAATGATCAATTAAAAAATTGTGTTTTTTGTTTACTTGGGTTATCTTTTGTATCATACTAAATTAATTTGGAGATCAGAAACAATTAAGTCTCATGAATAAGCAAAAAATGCAGGAAATCAGGAAGGGAGCAAACACTTTTTCATGGCACTGTCTGTCTTTTTTCAAATGTTGGCCAGACTGGAAACCGTGAATGCTGCTGCTTTGTATTTCTTGGTTTACTGTAACTTCCTATATCAACTGGCTGGATGGTGTACCAATTCTAATTGAGACCACTGTAGCATTGTAATGTAGAGGTCTGGGAGATATGCAGAGCCAAAAATCAAGCTCAGGTTGGAATGGAAAGTCAGTCCTATCTTTCAAACCAACTGAAAATGTGATCAAATTCAACAGTCTAAACTGAGAGCAAGAGATCAGAAAAACGTCACGTCTAATGGAAATGCGAGTGCATGCTCATAAATCTTGAATACTGTGGAGATGTTTAGAGTTACCTGTAAGTGGGGAGAGAGCCAAGAAAAACCCAAAACAGAGGATCCAAAGGAATTAAAGATGGTGTCATGGCATAACGGGAAAAGTTTTGGAATCTCTCCATTTACACTAAACACAAAAACTAATGAGAAAATCATTCTGATTGAGTTCTAAGACACCTAGATCTGGGTTTCTTAAATCTTTTTTTGTCATGAACCCATCTTGCCCTTTTTAGTGTCTTTGAGATGCACTCCTTGTTGAATGTCTGCAGGATTATCAGAGTGGGGTGGGAGAAAATGGAAGACAATCGCTGAAGCAATGTCGAATTAACCTGCACTGTGACACATGCTCTGCAGAAGAAGTCGTCCACCAGAAGCTAAGCATGTTCAGGCCCAGCCAGTGCTTGGATGGGAGGCCATCTAGGAAAGCATTGGGTTGCTGCTGGAAGAGGAGTTGGTGAGGCCAACGGGTTGGGGGGTTTTAGATGGGGTGCTTATCCTGTGGTCTGAATGTGGATCTCAATGTCCCAGTGCAGTGATGGGGACACTGTTCTGTGAAAATGGCACAGTCCTTCAGATAAGATGCAAAACCACGGTGTTGACTCTCTGTGGTCATGAAAGATCCCTGGGCATCCTTCATAAAGAGCAGGGTGTATCCTAATATTCAGCTAAATTGCCCACCATGGCCTAGTCATTCTGGTCCCCTAATCATCCCTTGTTTGTAATTGTCTATCTCTTTGACACACCACCTAACACCTCATGTGTGGTGAGTATACTGGTGCAAGAATGGCTGCCGTCCCATCATCCAGGTGGATGCTACACATTAGTGGTGGTTGGAGTGGCTCCTCTCTCACTATGAAAAGCACTTTGAGTAGAGAGAAAAGTGCTACATAACATAAATGTGAATAATTATTATTTCACAAGCCATCCCTAACCCCTTTACCAGTTAATACAACAGTAACTCTTATGACCCATAGTTCAAGAAAACCTGCCCTTGATTAGTGTATAGATGATATAGAACCATCCAGGAAATCACAACACTTGAATAACTGAATTATTGATAATGACATATAATTTGGACAAAACTACCGGCTTTTGTTGTATTCCTTCTGTTGTTCGCCCATTCCATAAACTCTGTATATTAAACTGAGTTAATTGTAATATACATACAAACTTTTGTGACTGTCCACTCAGCCGTTGTGGAATAATGCATGGGTTTTGTGGTGTTGGCTCTCCCATTTTGACTCCCCATTGAAATTCCTACAATTCCATTAGGTCAATATTTTAAATTGCATGAATAGTAATGTACATATAAAATGTTGCAAATGTAGCCATTTTTGAGTGCTGCATGATTCTTGTGTTGGTAGCCCATCACACCACCGCCATTTCGTTTGAATCGCTGATATGAAATGTCGAGTTCACTGTAAGTGGGACCTTAACTATATGCCAAATCGTTTTGCCATAATAACCATATCTGCTGATAGCCAAGGGCAAGCTACATGACAGGGTGGCAATTTACGAAGGATGAAGAGCTGCAGTGAGTTCAGCAGTGATCCCTGCTCTTTATTTCTTTTTCCCTTATGGTATTTAAGACCCGAGACATCAGACAGACACGCTTCTCTTCTGTTTGTGAAGTTGCTCAGTTCTATGCATTATAGTTCTGGCTGAATGCTCATTGGTTCTTAGCAGTCACATGCAAAAAGTCCAACACCACCCCCCCCCCCCCCCCCGACCCACGAGAAAATCAAATGTGTCTGATTTTATCATAAGCAGTCACAGACTAGTTGGTCTCAGCCATGAGGTATGTCACATTAGATGACTGATTAAGATTATGCAAATGAAGGCTCCGACTGAAAATCGCTGGAAAAGTCATCTCATGTGACATGGGCTTTAGGTGCAAACTTTCCTACAAATCAGTTCAGCCATTTTGTGTGATTGGAGAATAAACAGATAGACAAACAAGATGTGATCTGAGGGTTGAAATTAGTGTGCAAAATGAATGAATGGCATTAACACTAGAATTACCAGAGCCTACGAAAAAATTTGTAGATCCGGCCCACCTTAAATCCATTCTCCCCTCTCCGTCAGCGTCTTTTGTCTTGTAAATGTGCCGATAAAGACAAACAGCAAGCAGCCTACTATTCCATCCCCTCATAGCTGCAGAACGTGCACAAAGTTCTCCTAGCTCATGCCTTGATTGATTATCTGGGAGTGAAGTGCTGGAGTTTTAGAGTGAAAATAATAGATCGTTATTTGGAACACATGCATTTCATGTGTGTTCCATTTCTACAATAATCTGTGTAAACACATTGTTAAAACAGAAATGGTTTTCATATTTTAGAAGTGAATGACAAAATGTTGACATAAACTATATAATGTGTGAAGTCTGAAGTCCAAAGATTAAATAAACACTTTCACAAAAGGTTCAGGGATAAAACGACAGCTTTCGTGGCGTAGCGGTATGATTTGCTGACTTGTAATCAAGAGTCCCCGGTTCGATCCCAACTCACTCCTATATTTGCCGTTTTCAATAGTGAGCTGCTTTTATTGTTAATATTATACAGTTTGCATCCGTAACAGACGGTGTACATTTATAGTACTTGTGAAAGTTACCATTTTATTTTCACTTTTATTCTCTCAGTCACGATACATACATACTACCCCACCCCCACCCCCATAGTTTTTGTTTGAAACTGGGAATAAGTGTAGATGTGAGTGGTGTTTTGAGGTAATGGAACTGGACATTCTTTGATCTGAAGGGATAAATGCTGACACACAAACACTGGCGAATCTGCCTTCTTTGTATCTCACCATCACTTGATTTTTTTTTATTCAGTTTTATTGAGTGTTCCTGCTCACGCTAAATTAGTATGCACCTTATGGTCTGTGATGTCAAAGACGCACTGACAAAAAGAAAACAGAGACATAGGTATTTATGATATTTGGAAAAAAAAACAAAAAACATGTGGTCACTGATTACAAGTGCAAGATGTTCTGCGAATGAATATGAATAATATGAATAATGTTGCGTCCGTGCTACAATGTCTTCCGAAATGTACTATACAGATTATAAAATGAACAATTCCAAATATCATATATACCTATGTCTCTGATTTTTTTTTGTCAGTGCGGCTTTGACATCATAGACCATAAGGTGCATACTAATTCAGCTTGAGCAGGAACACTCATTAAAACAGAATAAAAATAAATAAAGTGACGGTGAGATATGAAGAAGGCAGATTCACCAGCGTTTTTGTGTCAGCTTGTATCCCTCCAGATCAGAGAATGTCTAGTTCGATTGCCTTAAAACACCACTCACATCTACAGTTATTCCCAGTTTCAAGTAAAAACTATCAGCGTCAGATCCCTGGGTGGGGGGGCGGTAGTATGTATCGTGATCGTGCTTGAGAGAATAAAAGTGAAAATAAAACAGTAACTTTTGCAAGTACTATAAATGTACACTGTCTGTTACGGATGCAAACCAAATGTATGTGTGTACTGTATAATATTAACAATAAGAGCAGCTCACTACTGAAAATGGCAAATATAGGAGTCAGTCGGGATCGAACCGGGGACTCTTGATTACAAGTCAGCAAATCTTACTGCTATGCCACGGAAGCTGTTGTTTTATCCCTGAACCTTTTGTGAAAGTGTTTATTTGATCTTTGGATTTCAGACTTCACACATTATATAGTTTATGCCAACATTTTGTCATTTACTTCTAAAATATGAAAAATGTTTCTGTTTTAACAATGTGCTTACACAGATTATTGTAGAAACGGAACACACATGAAATGCATGTGTTCCAAATAACGATCTATTATTTCCACTCTAAAACTCCAGCACTTCATTCCCAGATAATCAATCAAGGCATGAGCTGGGAGAACTTTGTGCACGTTTTGCGGCAGTGGGGGGATGGAATAGTAGGCTGCTTGCTGCTTGTCTTTATCGGCACATTTACAGGACAAAAGACGCTGACGGAGAGGTGCGAACGGATTTAAGGTGGGCCGGATCTACGAGTTTTTTCGTAGGCTCTAGTAATTCTAGCGTTAAATGAAGCTGAAAAATTCAAAAGACTGACGGAGGGCGTAACAATTTTATTGAATCAAGCTAAAATGAAGTCACCTGAGATTCTGATACAGTAGAATTAGCTGAACTTTGATAACGAGGCAAACAAAACTTTTGCTTACTGATATTTTAGTAAGAGCAGCGTTAATTCTTCTATATTTTTAAGTGAAGTTCAGATGAGGAATATCTTCGACCCCTAAGTCACCAGTTGATATCAGGACCCCCCAGTATTATAGATTTTGGTTGCTGATACTGGTTTTGTTTGACAAGTTCACATTATTTTTATGGTTCTTGTAAACTTTGATTACTATTTTTGATGGCTGCTTCCATACTGTTAACTGTAACAGATGTCTTACTAGCCGTGAGAGCCAACAGCTCCTCAAAATGTGACTTCTGCTTACTGCCACTATAAGAGATGGCAGCACAACCAGGCCAGCTTCTGAATTTTGGATTGTCAACAAAACCAAAGTCCTGCAGTAGCCTAGCACTAAAACAACCCCAAGTCAAGCAAATGGAAAGATAAAATAAAACAAATATTAGGTAAGTTGGTAACAACTTTTGATTGTGTCAGTCACACGGACATAGGGAGCATTTTACAGATTTATGCCAGGTTAATATTCAGAAGGCACTGAGTGTGACACAGTCACTAACTTTTGTTCCATCTGTTTGCCTAGAGTGGAGATAGAGAAATGGCCACATGAGCACTGAGGTCGCTTTCTGTTGCTGCAAATCTTTGCAGTCATCTCCAAATGTCGCAGTTTATTATCACACCATTGATGCAGAGACACAGCGTTACACCAAACCTTGTTCAGCACGTTGATACTGTCTACTTCTCAGCCTTCAGACATTCAAATTAAATGGGCATCCTCCAGGACCCCAATCTTGTCCTTCGTGTACTTTCACAGTGGCACAGTCCACATGTCATTTTTCTCCAAAGGTTGAATGCTTGTGCTCTGATTAAAGCAGTCACAATCAAAGTGTCACTCTCCACACTTGTCTGACGCTACTTTCAACGAACACTGACTTACAGTGGTGACTTTGGTTAAGGAGCGTGTTGTCCGAAAGCAGTGAGTTTTCACATGGTGTGGCCTCAGTGGTGGTTCAGCTGCTTCTCTTCCTTCCCTCTAGAGAAACAGGCTGAACAAAAGTTAATGGCGGTGTCACGCTCCCTGTATCAACTCCTCCCGACTCCCTAGGCTCGCATGTCTGACACTAGGCCTTTTGATAGCATGCATTTTGTCTTTTCTAAATGGTTTTAGTAGCAAAAGAACCCTCAGATTTAGGTAACAACTTTCATTTGGGTTTTAAATTTTGGAAAATATTTTGGTTTGTTTGAAGCCTAACAGTGTCATGGGTTCAGATTCGCGTTTTATGTCTCTTTTGTTCATTTTTGATTCTTTGATATATGTTGATTGTGTGCATTATTCTTTATTTCTGATTTTGTTGATGTGTGTATGCTGCCTGTGTTATGTTCCATGTTTTTTGTGGGTGGTCCCCCAAGAGACAAAGGGCATCTGCCAGACACTACAGAGAGAGCCCCCCATCCTATAAATCTGAAGGGTCTCCCACAGTTCTTGGAGGTTCATTTCATATGTACCTGAAAGTGGTGAGCTCAATTGTGTTCATTTAATTTACTGGATTCTGGATTTTTCACATTCTGCTTTGTATTTTAACAATTCCTTGAATTTCTGTATTGGAATTTCTTTGCTTTGAATTGCCTTTATCGTCTTCTTTTTTTGCCTTTTTGTGCCCCTGTGGAGCTTCATTCTTATTACTAGCAGCTTTGTGAAGAATAAATCTTCTTACTTATAAAGACTGTGTGTTTGTTGCCCCATTACTAGCCAGGGTTTGAGGGTGATATCCCCCTCTAGTGGGCATTTTTGTAAACGTTTTCTGGGGCTACATGCTTTGTGACTCCTAGTTCACAACAAACACTTGATCATGGTCTATCAGTTATTTTGTCAGTGTCTCTTTTCCATTTCTTTCTAAATTTATATTCCACCGTAGTACAAATGTACACCCTGCGCAGTGTGGCAGAGATCTTCAAAAAGGTTATGTAAGTGTGAAGTTGTGTTTACAGTACTCTGATTTAAGGTCAACTCTTTGTAAATTTGATTTGTATAATTGTTAGCATTGCTTAGTGTATGTCAAAAGAATCAAAAACCTGCCACTTTCACGAAGAACTAGAACAAGATTTCTCTTTTATGTTGTTCAGAGACAAATATGTATCCTGTGCTAGTGTTGCTTCCATAAGAAATACGATCTTGACTTTTCATCTAAAAGTGAAATAAGGAAGATTAAATTGAAAATTCTGACAGCTCAGTTAGGGGCACAGGAGCTAGTGGCTGTTAAATCTGTTTTGAAGTCCCAAGAAGCAACTGACGATAATTGAAAGAAAGAGAATGATGCCATCTGATCACGAACATGTAAAGTAGAGGTGCTACCCGCTTACTCCATAAGCAATTGTGGGCACACTTTCTATTACGTGATCTCAAGACATGCAGCGTTATGCGCCAGCTTCGCGATAAGAGGGTTAAAGAAAAGCAATTTTTAATTAGGCCAGACTGTTTTCATTTTTATCTTTATGCAGTATAACTGATGTCATTACACTTTTCCCTGCTTAGTTAACTTAGTGCTAACACTGTAATGATCCAACATTTTGCACCATCGGTACATCATGAGAGATTTTCATTGACTCCAGACTTCTGGCCACCCCTGCCCTTTGTGTATCACCCTTTTAGGATTTTGAAATGCACCCTTGTCATTGTTGTTTGAGTTGTGTCTCTTTATTAAAAACATTTATTGTCATTTTTTGAAGTTTGCACCACTATTTTGTATACTGTTTAGCAGAACAAGTTTTTGCTTTGTTAATTGAGTGTTGCTGGATGACAGAAAAAATAGATTTAAGCAATTTAACTTAAGACCACAGCATAATAAGATGAAAAAGGTGAAGGGGTCCGAGTACTTTGTGAATCCACTAGACGTATAGTTAATTTGAAGATGACCACAGGTGTTGCCCACAGGATATTTTAGGGGGCAGGAGACAATTTTTAGGAGGTTGTGGACATTCTCTCCTTGGAGACTCAGCTTGGGACGGCTGATAAAACATTGAGGCAGCCTGTAATCTCCAGTGCTGTGGACATCGAGACTATGTTTGGTAGGTGTCATTTCATCTGATGTGCAGGCTTTCCCTTTAAACCTGCACTAACAAAGACATGGGAACTGATGTTGTAAGATCCTTCCTGACAGGATAAAACCGGCCGGATTCTCGGAGACATTATTAAGCTGTCCTTCATTTAACATAGATGTCAGGCTTTGCGATCAATAGTGCTGACATTAACTAAGACTACCTGGTGTGTCCTTGCGAAGCCATCAATCAAGATTGAGGAAGCGTTTACTGCAGGTCATTTGGGTTTGCTCTCTCTCAGCAGATTGCCAGTGCTACTTTTGTTTCTTCCTTGGCAAACCTGCAGCATCTGCTGGCATAAGACTGGAGAAGACGGCCAACATGCACACCCCTAACAAACAGCTTCTCTCTCCCTGTGCCACCAACTTTCCCCGGATCCATTAATCACTGTCGTCTCCAGCAGATCCCTCGCTTTTCTCGGTGTGATTTTATTATGTCTGAAGGCCTGCAGGTTTGCCTGCCTGTCTCTAGCAATTGGTGGCCTGTTGTATCACTGCCAGTGCCTGTGTTTGATAATAGCAGTGCTGCCAGTTGGGAAGGTTGATTGCTGAACATTAAAGCTGCCAGCCAATGAAGACACGCCGGTGGTGCCGAGCGTCAAGCATCATGTTATCAAACTTTTCAAAAGGCCTGCTGTCCAAGTGAATAGGGCACCCCAACTGATTCCTGCCAATCGCTGAGAGTGTTAAAGAATGATCTGACATATCAGAAATGTCGGCTGCTTACAAAGGCCAGTGCATATTTTAGCTCCAGATAAGCTCGCTTTTCTCTCCTCTGGGTGGTGAATTCATGAAGTCTAAATGGGATGTTCTTTCAGCTTCTGACTTTTCTGGTATGTGAAAGACTGCAGAAAAGTGCTGTTCATCCTGCCAGCCTACTTCATGGCATTCAGGCAGTGCACTTTAGGCAGTAGACACTGGGAAACTTACACCTACAGTTGAGGCCTAAAGTTTTCATCCACCTCGGTTAAAGATTTTCAAACTCAGTGCTTCCCAGCCACACATGAAAGTCGTGTCATCTTGCATTCCCTGTGTTAAGACAATTTGGGTATTTTCTTTACTTCCAAATGTGGTCATGTCACAATGATGTCTAAGAGGCCGATTGACTTCAGCCTTTATTTAAAACGGCCGATTTTCAGTGGGTCAAAAGTTTCCATACACCAAGCTGACAATCGTTTTAAACAGCCTAGAAACTTCCAGAAATTGATGTCCTGACTTTTAGGAGCCTCTGATTGTCTTAATTGAATGAAGTGGGAGCACACCTGGGGCTGGATTTAAGAGCCTACCTTTACAGCCAGGGGAAAAATCACAGCAACTCAGCCAAGACCTCAGGGGGAAAAATAAAAACACATGTGGACCTCCTCAAGTCTTTTTCCTCCTCAGAAGCCATTTCCAAACAACTGAAGGTACCGCAAGCTTGTTTGCAAATAAGCGACCACAAGTTCACTCCCAGGGATGAATGAACTTTGTTGTCAAAGGGTCAATTAGCTCCAACATGACAGCAAAGAAGGTAGTTGCAGGCATTAGGTACCAAAGTATATATTTTATCTTCACTATTTAGAGGGTCCTTCATCACCATGGACTGAATGGACGACATACAAAGAAGTCCCTACTTCAAGACCAACATAAAAAAGACGGACTGAAGTTTGCAGGCGTTCACCAGGACAAAGACCCGGCCGTTTGGATGAGCGTTCTTTGTCAGGTAAACGTTGGCTGTAATGATCACCGCTAAGTATGGAGGGTGAAGGTGAAGCTTTTAAGCCACGGAACACTGTCCTAACTGTGAAGCATGGGGTGGTGGTGTCATATTGTGGGTGTAAACGGAAGGGGGAACTTAAGAAAATAAATGGCCTTATGAGGAAGGAGGAACAGCTAGAAATTCTGAAGCAACACCTCAGAGGTTCAAACTTGGTCACTAATACTGTCTTCCAGCAGGACAAGGATGTTAAGCACACCTCCAAAGTTGTAACAAAATGGCTCTGAGACAACAAGGTGAAAGTACTGGAGTGACCATTGTAAAGCCCTGACCCAAATCTCACAGAAACTAAAAAAGCATCTCCAAGTAAGGAGGTCCACAAACCTAACTGACATACAGCAGTTCTATCAGGAGGAATGGGCACAACATCCTGCCCCTTGTTGGGAGAAGCTTGTGGAAGAAGAACCTAAGGGTTTGATTCAAGTGAAGCAATTGGAAGGTAAGGCCACCAAATACTAACGACTATGGGAACCACTGATCTGGTAAATAAAGTCTGAAATCAGTCTGTCTCTCCACTATTACTGTGACATGACCACTACTGGAAATAAAATAGAGACCCTGAAAGACTTGACACAGGCAGTCTCTGGTATCATGACATGAAGTTTGAAAGTCTTAGCCTAAGGTGGATGAAACCTTTGGCCCCAACTGTATGTGGCGGCCAGGATTATAAGTTTCTAACAGCAGTCTAGTTAATACAACAGTTCAGGGGACAGACAGGAGGTGCAAATGGAGTCTCTTGAAAAAGGCTGTGTGTTTGGAGCCATTGATAGTCAGTACACTTGTATGATTTTTAGTAGAGTGATCTGTCAGTTACACCGTAGCCACTTTAGCGTTGTTTACCCTCCAAATAACAAGCCAGTTTTTTTCAACAATAAAAAATTACTATGTATAACAGAAACATGTAAACATCAAAGCATATGTAGGGCGGAGTGGTGGCTCTGAAGCTAAGGATCTGCGCTGGTATCCCGAAGGTTGCCGGTTCGAATCCCCGTCACTGCCAAAAGAGATCCTACTCTGCTGGGCCCTTGAGCAAGGCCCTTAACCTGTAATTGCTCCAGGGGCGCTGTACATTGGCTGACCCTGCGCTCTGACCCCAAGGGGTATGCGAAAAACTAACAAATACTGTTGTAAGTCACTCTGGATAAGAGCGTCTGCTAAATGATGTAAATGTAAATGTAAATATGGCGAGGTTCTGTCCAGTGCCCACTGCTGTGCTGGTGCAGATTTGGTACACGTCCTACATGTTACATGTCATGTGACAGTCCAAAGTCACAATTGGGACGGTAGACCTGTGTGTATCTTTGCACACTTTCTTATATTTTTTTTTTCTGTAGCTCACACACAAGAGGGTGGAATGTCAGTGCCTGATCTGCATGGTGGATGCACCCTTTGTGTTATTGAGGGCTATTGATGAGTTATCATAAGGTAGCGGAACGGTCAGAAATATTCATGGTGTTAAGCATCATGATGTTATTTCACCCACTAGATGGCAGCAGAATACTGTCCTCAGAGTTATTCAGGCTTAACACTCATTACATGTCACCCCAAGCCTGAATTGGGCATAACTACAATTTATTTTATATACACCCAATTTTGGGCTTTAACAGGCACCATGTTTCAACAGCACCCCTCACCTGGACTCCGTAAGAAGACAAGAAAAAACTCCCAAACATAAAAAACTTGCAAGGAAAAAAATATGGAAGAAATCTTAGCAAAGGCAATTCAGAGAGAGACCCCCTTCCAGGTAGGTTGGGCATGCAGTGGGTGTCAGAAAATGGGGTGAATGCAACACACAAAACAGAACACAAGATAATTAAATTCACTTAGAATTCTGGGCCCGAGACATGCTTGGGGTTAACAGCAAGGAGATTAAATATCACAATAAACACTTCCACTATATGGAACAGGTGTATTTTTTCCATCCATTTTGCTAGACCATTACACGACCTCTTTTGCCTTTTATATTTCACATAATCATGCCCATTTCTTATGTGAGATCCATATAATTATGAAGAGTACAAATATTGGCACTGAGTGCTCATTTTACTTGGCTTGCCCTTCCATTGCCTTTGACTGCTCGATCACTGGGGTACTGCGAGGGTGGCAGCAAAGTGAATTGTCGTCTTCATCCTGCTATCACTTATTTTGCCGGCAGATCACCTCATCATTTTGTTTTATAACGCCTACATTTAGAGTGTCCTGCTTCTTGATTGGCTGTCACCGCTCATCTTTTGCATGCCCTGCCTCCTAATTATCATTTGTACCATTTGTATTTCCTGGTTAAAGTGTGTAAGAACGCACTCTCAGAAAACACTAAACGTTTAAACAAACTTACCTGACAGATGCACAAATCCTGAGCAGATTACGGGCTTTTATGTATGCAGTAGATGCAGCGCCTTTCACCTTTTTCATGTTTTGTTGTGTTGCAGCCTTGTGCTAAAATCATTTAAATTAATTTTTTCCTCCAAATCAAATTACACTCGAAAGACGAAGCGAAAACAGAATTTTAGAAATGTCTGCAAATGTTTTAAAAATATAAAAGTGAAATACCCCATTGACACAAGTATTCAGACCTTTTTCTCAGCACTTAGTTGAAGCCATTTTGACAGCAAATTCCAAACCAGAGTCTTCTGGGGTCTGATGCCACAAGCTCCACACACCTGTTTTTGGAGAGTTTCTGGCATTCTTCTCAGCAGATCCTCTAAAGCTCTATCAGGCTGGACACCATCAGTAGACCGCTGTTTTCAGGTCTCTCCAGAGATGTTTGGCTGAGTTCATGTCTGGTCTGTTGCTGGGCCACTCAAGGACATTCACAGAGTTGTCTCTAAGCCACTCCTGTGCTGCCTTTGCTTTGTACTTAGCGTCCTTGTCCTGGTGGAAGGTGAGCCTTCAGCTCAGTCTAAGTCTAGGGTGCTCTGAGCAGGCATTCATTAAGGACGTCTCTGCTCTTTGCTCCATTCAGCCTTCCCTCAACCCTGAATAGTCTCCCAGTCCCCAACCCCACAGCATGCTGCTGCTGCCCCACCATGCTTCACCACTGGAATGGCATTGCACAGATGACAAGTAGTATTGTGTTATCTCCAGATGTAATCTTGGTTTCCTCAGACCACAAAATTTTGTTTCTCACAGTTTGTGAGTCCATTAGTTGCCTTTTTACAAACTCCAAGCAGGTTTCCACGTGTCTTTTACTGAGGAGAGGCTTCTTTCTGGCCACTGTATCATAAATCCCAGACCACTGGAATGTTGGTTGTACTTCTGAAAGTTTCCCCCATCTTCACACACGTTGTCAGGAGCTCAGCCAGAGTGACCCTCAGGTCCTTTGTCACCTCTCGAACAACGTCCCTTCTCCCCCAGTTGATCATTTTAGAAGGGAGTTGGCACTAGGAAGGGTCATAGTAGCTCCTAATTTCTTCTGTTTAAGAATTATGGAGGCCACTATGCTCTTGGGAGCCTTCAATGCTGCAGAAATCTTTTTGTAGTCTTAAATCTGTGCCTCCAAGTGGGCTTCCATGTATCTTTTACTGAGGAGAAGTTGATATCTCACCATTATGTCATAAAGCTCATATCAGTGGAGTATTGCAGCAATGGTTGTCTCTCTGGAAGTTTCTTCAATCCACACATAGGTTCTCTGGAGCTCAGGCAGAATGGCCTAACTGGCCATTGGGTTCTTGGTCACCTCTTACCATGGCTCTTCTCTCGCACTTGATGAATTTGGCCAGGTAGCCATCTCAAGAAAGAGTCCTGGTTGTTACAAACTTTTTCCATTTCAGATTTACGGAGGCCATTGTGCTCTTGGGAACCTTCGGTGTTTCAGACATTTTTGTGTTGCCTTCCTCAGATGTGGTCCTCCTGTCTCTAAGGTCTGCAGGCAATTCCTTTGGCATCATGGTTTGAGTTTTTCTCACCTGTCGGACCCTCTTTTGACTGGTGTGTTCCTTTCCTAATAATGTACAGTTAGTTTAACTGACCACAGAGGGACTCAGAACAATGTGCATTCACATCTCAGTGAGGATCAAAAGAAAGGAATGCACCTGAGCGAAATGTCAAATGTCATAAAAATGGGTCTGAGGACTTGTGTCAAGGTGATAATTCAGTTTGTTATTTTTCATAAATTTACATACATCTCTAAAATCCAGCTTTTGCTTTGTCTTTCTGGGCTCATTGAATGTTGTTTGATAAAGGGAAAAAACAAATTGAAAAGATTTTTTCAGAAGACTGCAACATATCAAAATGTTACAGAAGCGAAGGGGTCTGAATACTTACAAAACGCACTGTAATGTAATGCTGAACGCAAATATGCTAAGGAATGATCAACACAAATGATTTGAGATTTGTGTGTGCCAATAGCATCCATGAACTTGTGAAGGCCGCATATTCAAGTGAGGTGGGCTGCGTGTGGACCTTGGGCCGCAAGATGAATCCCCGACTACACACTCTTAGTTTGATAATTTTGAACTGCAAGGCACCATTCAAAGCAGCCAACTGCATGCATTGCCAAGTGGCTCGGTTTGCAATATGAGCCGCACTGGTGACATTGTCTTCATTGGAAGGTATCTGGAAGGTTACTGGTTGAAATCTCGTTACTGCCAAAAGGGATCCTACTCCACTGGGCCCTTAACCTGAAAATTGCTCCAGAGGTGTGCTGTTCAATAGCTAACTTTGCGCTCTGACCCCCAAACGTCATGTGATTAATAAAGTATATCAAAAATCTTTGCTGCAGTTAATTATGCTAAAAAATAAGGAGGTTTTCATTTGACTCTCCCTCGTGTAGTCTTAGAAACCTTACCGAAGATTAGCAGCAATTTCAAAGGGGACGTTGTCCTGGACGGCTTTTAGATTCAGTGGTTTGTTTAATGCATGAATTTAATTTTTTCCATCCAATGTCCCAATGAAGTGGTGTCTCTGGCTCTGACAACACTCTCTGGTGTCTTACATGGGCCATTGTTTGTGTCCAAAATTCACATGGGGTTCTGCACCATGTGACATTAGACACATATGATTGGCTAGCTATCCTGGTAATAGGTGGCTCTGCCTAAAAGTTTTGAAATTCATATTTTATCTGTGCAGTCTCTGGCTGTCTCCAGTCCTTTTACTACAGGTATGAGGTTTTAAATTATCAAGCCATCTCTAAGAGTACCATACATTATTTAGATAACAATACAGAAAGGAATGTACAGATGTAGTTTGATAAATAAGAAAGAAAGAATGCAGTAAATAGTTTGGGTCATACATTACCCTCAAAAGTCCTTTATACTTCATTGCAGTCCATTTGAAGAGAAACTTGTAATGGAAACAGATTGCAGCTTGTTTTTAATATGTCGTCTGCAGTTCTAAAATAATAATTTTACCCTTCCAGAACACAGGTTAACAGTCCGCTCTCCCACATCACACGTAAGAGCTGCAGATGCCGTATTCAAGAGGTGTCCAGACATCATTACGGCTGACGCCAGCCTCCTCTCAGAGCATGCTGCTTTTTCTTTTTTGTTTTTTTGTAGATGTAGTTTAGCATGTAATCTGGAGGCCCCTTTCCTTGACCGATGTAGTAGAGCCACGGCAGGCTTTTACTGCTCTTTCCAACTTGCATTGCAAATACAATTATCCTGAAGCATCTTGTTTGTACTCATCTTCACCTGAGAGATGGCACCGCTGCACTGTGGAGTTTCTCTTGTCAGACAACATCATGCTAATGAGACACAGAGAGGATTAGAGGGTCTCCAGTTAGTCTCACTGAAAGGGGAACAGGGTGAGGGAACAAAGGGAAAAGGCAAAAGTCTGCAATATCAACCAATAAAACAGCTGGAAAATTAGGTCATGTGCTACACACCTGTTTGACATGTTCTTCGTCATCACCAGTTCGTGGAGTCCTACAGATGTTGAAGTAGGAACAGTCAGTAAAGCTACACTTATTCTTTTTTCTTGCTTATTTACTGAGCAGTTTGATTCAGGGTCGAATTTTTTGTGTTAGCAGTACCGTCACTTCTAACCATCGACACTCTTCTTATAAGAACAAAAGTCATTTTGGCCTTTGGGAAGGTTAGTTAGACGCGGAAGTGTGCTGTGCTCCAGTCAGGATTCCCCCCAGTTCCTGTTTTAAGTGCTTCTTTTTGTCTTCTTTGTGTTCTTTACATTATTGTTCATTTTTTACCATTAGATTCAAGAATTAATTTGTCTCAGGCAAAAAATTCAAAAGTATATATTATTAATATTGCTCTGCCAATTATTATTTGTTTAATTATGTAATATTTGTTCATCCATCCATCCATCCATCCATTTTCCAACCCGCTGAATCCGAACACAGGGTCATGGGGGTCTGCCGGAGCCAATCCCAGCCAACACAGGGCACAAGGCAGGAACCAATCCTGGGCAGGGTGCCAACCCACCGCAGGACACACACAAACACACCCACACACCAAGCACACACTAGGGCCAATTTAGAATCGCCAATCCACCTAACCTGCATGTCTTTGGACTGTGGGAGGAAACTGGAGCGCCCGGAGGAAACCCACGCAGACACGGGGAGAACATGCAAACTCCACGCAGGGAGGACCCGGGAAGCGAACCCGGGTCCCCAGGTCTCCCAACTGCGAGGCAGCAGCGCTACCCACTGCGCCACCGCGAACAACTTCTTTAACAAATATTTGTTCATTTGATTCTATTTAGTTATTCCAGTATGTAGTGTCTGTTATATCTTCCCCTGGCTGGGGTTCCAATGCTTGTTTTGTTTCTTTCTTGTACCTTTTTGATTTATTTCTATGTTTTTCCTTTGTTTATGATTTGCAGTATCTTTATGTTTTATGTATCTATATTTAAACTTGATTTATGTTGTGTGTGTTTTTTAGGTGGTCCCCCAAAAGGTGTGGCCACCTACCAATCACCACCAGGAACTGCCCTCTGTCTTATAAAGCTGGAGGGTCCTCCAAAGTTTTTCATTGTGAATGCGCTCCGGGAGTTGGTGAGTTTTTTGTGTTTTGCTCTGCTTACTGCTTTTTTAAATATAAATTGCTGTATTTTTTTACCTTTCTGTCCTGTTCTTTTGACTTCTCCTTTGGATTCTGTTTCGGGGCTTTGTTTGCTTTTGGAATTGCCTTTAACAGGCCGTGTACGCATTTTGTGCTGTTTGGAATTTCATGGTATTACTGAGTACCTTTTGTGAAGAATAATTCTTTTAATTTATACAGATTTTACAAGGCCCTTTTTGTAACTATACCCGGGCTTTTGATGTGTTTCCCCCTCTAGTGGGAATATTTGGAAGTGCTTTTGGGAATTATGCTTTGGGACTCCCAGCCATGACAGTATCTGTGTGTGTTTTACGGTTCTCTCATTTTTTTTCCTCTATTTTCTGGGTGGATCCTAAGAGGTGGGGTTGTCCACACATCACCATTAAGGGACCGCCCCAGTCCTATAAATGCAGGCTGGAAACTGAAGTCAGGGCAATTCATTTTCAATGTACTGCGCTCTTTGTGATTTATGAGTTTTTTCTTGTTTTGCATCTTCTTGTGGCTCTAGATTAAGAATAATCTTTCGGAATGTGTTTTTGGAATTTTGTTTACCTAGATTGCCTTCTTTTTTGCATATTTTGCTCCTTTTCATTAATAAACATCATCTTTAATAAAGGTTATTTGTGGACTCATCTCTCTCCAGCCAGACCTTTCATGATTCTTCCACTGGCTAGGCATACTTCCAGGTTGTTTGAGATATTTTGCTGTTATTTTCAATTTTACAGACTGACCTCCCATCTGAGGCCTCATGTTTTCCTGGAGCCACACTTGCCTTGGGGTGAGAATTGTTTTATACGCTATTTTGTTGACCTCACCCTATTGTTATTTTGTGCTTCTGGAGCAATGAAGACAAAGTGCGTCTCTGTTCCTCTAAGGTGGTCTCTGCGGTTTCTCCCCAGCCACTCCTGCATTTTGCCCCAGCACCTGTTGTCGATGTCTGTGGCTATGCAATGTTAATCATGCTGCAGTCACTTGAACCTAACTAAGGGTCTTCATGGCAACAGTGTACATTCTGCGTTTGTGAAGGCTTGAAGTTTAGCTCTCCCAAATTTTGTGGACTTTTCGGTGTTTTTCTCCAGCTCCTTTGGATAACTTTTCCCTGTGGCTGCTTGTTTTTATTCAGGAATTTTGTCTGCCTTTTTGATTCCTGCTTTTGAATTGTTAGCATCTCCTTACAGTTGTACAAATGAAGGATGGATTCAGGAATTCAAGAAGGGGTCCATCTGTTCTCAGGTCACCAGAAGTTCAAAACTTACAAAGACAAAATGATAATTTTATAGAATCTAATCAAATGATTAAATATTGTGATTGGTTTGTAAACAACTGGGTGTCCCATGGCCTTAAAGTGAAAGCGTTACCTCGTCTCTGTCCTGTTGTATTTTCACCTCTCTCCTTCCCTTATCTTTATCACTTTGCTCTATTGCCCAACAATCGGTGTTTGAAGTGGGTACGCAGTGCTGGCCCCTCTTCCAGTATCAACCCCGAGTACTGGCCCCTTTTTGTTAGTGTACTGGTGAACACCGGCACCTTGAAGTCATTCCCCAAATTCCAGTGCTAAATGAACGATTGTTAAGTATCCCAGTGCTTGAAAACTCAAGGGGGACAAAACTCTTTGATCGAATGTCAGTGTATCGCCAGAAATAATGTACCAGCAGTACTGGCATCCTGCTTGAATAGACAAGATGACTTGTATACTTAAGCAACATTTATTTCACACTTCACCATGCCTGCTTTCTGTTGGCTCACCCTCATCTGTAATCCCCTGCAGGTGTGTGCTGCTGATTGTGCTTAATAGGGCGACACGCTGTGGTACACCCAGGCTGCTTTTCTCTGAGAGGGGGGCCAGCACTTTAAGGCTGTGCCACATGTGCTTCCAATTGTGCCAGCATGTCCGCTTGGCACTTACTTCACAGTTGCAAGTTATATGTCACAACCGCTGGCACCTCCTCAAGTCTCATCCAAACAAACAGCCAATGTGGTACCCACTGGCCAATGCTGTGCAAATTTATGTAACCTCAGCTATGCTGCAGAGTGGGGAGGGAATTCTCAGGAACCCCACAGTATGATTTTAGCACAAAGATTGGATTACTGTGTGATAATATTGCAATTATTTATGTCCTAAGAATTTCATTGTTGTTATTGAGTAATACAAGTTTAAGAATTGTAACAAGTTCAAAAATGTGTGCATGGTGTAACACTTGTGGGATTTGTTGGAGCATTTTGTCTTTTTTAGTTACTTCAAAGTGTCAGCTATCAAATATTTGTTTTTAAGTATTTTGTAACAATTATGTTAAAAGTTATAGTTATAATAGTATGCAGTTCCATGTGTTAGTTGACTCCATTAAATTGGCTCTTTTTAACAGCACTTTACAATATCATGTAGATAAAAATGGAGCCTTGGTACACTTTTGGTGGCTCAACAGCTTTTATTGACAGCGTTGGAGTCCTATTCAAGTGATGTAAAAATGGCATTGACTGATGTGCTGTTGTTAGCTGTTGGCGGTGGAAGGTCTGTATCTAATTTAGGTTCATGTATCTTAAATATATCATAACATTTAAAAAAAATACCTGAAGGAGAGTTCAAATCTCTATTGAAGTCTCAAAGTAAAATTACCGGCTGCTTTGGCCTAAGGTGGAGAGCAGGCCTGGAGCTTTGCTAATAAGTTATAGAGTCAGGGAAATATTGAATCATTCCATTGTGCAGATAATGCAGCAGTGAAGTTGTTTTTAGTGTAGTGTAAATACTGGTGTTCTAGTAGCTTGAGCGACTCTCCCGCCATTTCAGTAACTTATACTAGGGATCCGTTTTACTATCAGGAGTGGCGGTCTGATGAGTAAAACGTACCAAATACAGAAAGTGAAGTAGCTACTTTCAAAGTAAATTTGAAACAGTAAACTAATCCATAATTGAAGTTGCACAGAATATTTCTGCATTTTAAGAAAGATGAGTTTGCAAATTCAACAACACCTTTCAAGGGGAGTTTTTGAAATTTCTAAACTTTGAGCAACATGCTGTATTTGACATATTTTAACATCAATTTAACTTTTTTCACAAATTTCTTAGACAAAACGTATACCAAATTTCAACAACATCAGTCCACTAGTAGCAGAGTTGTTTCATGCAGATAGATGACAGACAGACAAATATGACATTACATGCGAATGCACCTAAGCTGTGTCAGTCTAAAACACCTAAAATGAAAAACTTTGTCACTTTATTTCACATAAATATTTTTGATTGCATAAAATAATTTCCAGTATCTCAAAAATATTAATAGCAAGACTAGCAGTACTCACATTTGGTAACAGGTTATATACCTAACTGTAGCTCTGGGTGACTCCTTGTGAAATGAGTGATTATTTTTGGTGTACGACTATCAACCAGTAAGTGAGAATAGACTGTTTCATGTGTAACATTGGAGCACTCTAATTCACTGTAAATACTACTTAAAGCTTCTCCTTACTTTTTATTTAAGGATATTTGCCTTTTTTCTTTAGCCTGCTGATTATAGACACTGTGTTGAAGGGCAGTGCCCATAAGGAAAAAATTGTAGAGCAAAAAAAAATGTGTAGGTTCTATAAATTAATAAACATGAAATCATCAAGAAAAACCCTGAAGTTTGATTAAGAAGGCCACGTTTGATAAGCTATGTTGTGCTTTTCCTGGCAAAACACTTTGGGGACATGTCATAAAGCCAATATATAATGGATACCTACTGATCCACTCAGAGCGCTTGCTTGCTTGCTAGTAGAATGGGCTTTAGTTTAGCGCTGTGCCACCTGCCAACATTTCATTCCTATAGCAAGTTGCTAGCCTCCAGGCTTACCTCTTCTTCAGTTTTTCCAAGAGACACACCTGAAGTGGTTATCCTTGTCATTGAAAGGAACATTGTTCGGTTGGAATGACATTACCACAACCCCGTGCAGATGGCACTTGATCTGCCTGGGTATTTCTCTCACCAAACTGTGGCCAGGGCTGCTTAAAGTAAAGTAACATTGGCTCAAAAGGCTGTTTGTGGTTTTGACTAAGGCAATGTGACATCCTGGCATCCCTGTGCTAGAAACTTCCATGGACTCCTGTCACGCTTCAAAGACAGTTCACATCAGATATACCAATGCTATGGCAGGCACGCACCATTGTGGTTCCTTTCTTTGGATTTATCATCAGCAATGCATTTATTGATGTAATGGTTTGCCGATCTGTGGCCACAGAAAGTTACTGATAACAAAACCACACTTGTTCTTTTAAGCCATAGGAGGAGTTGTTTCTGTGTTTGTTGTTGATTGAGAGTTGTATGGCATCGACAGGTTGACAGGAGTTTCTCAGATTATAGGGATATTCTTTGATTTCTGAAAAACTAAAAATTTCTTCTTCCACTCTGCAGGAGAACTTAGAAGTCATAGGCTTGAACACCACAGGGGACAGTGTAAAAAAGACGGATGTATACTTTAAGATAAAAGAAAAAACCAAGGCAGTGAGCCAGCAATTCCATGTGTGAAGGACAGGCAGAGCTGACAGTGGCAAGTTATGCAAAAAAGTTGACCTTGCTTTCCTTGTATTTTTTTTTATCCTTTAACATAAAGCATATATGTTATGGGGTGCATATAAAGCATTTATATATAGAAACATGGATGGGCAATAGTTGGTTTAAAAGTGTTATTATGTGAAACACAGAGTTTATTCTTGTTTTATTATTTATTATTGTATTATTTAATTGTATTATTTGTCTTCTTCATCTTAAAGCTATTGAGTTAATAAAGCAATTGTAATAATCAAACCTGCATGTCTTTTTCCATAAAAACTAAACTGTAAACCTACGTTTTCCCACCCCATATATATATATATATATATATATATATATATATATATATATATATATATATATATATATACACACACACAAACAATAGCAGTACAAACACACACACGCACTCTTCTAGTTAAAGGTTTTAGAACGCCTCGGATTTTCCTCAAATGTAATCCACTGAAATGCAGTGCATGACCTAAAATGGTGAAAAGGTGAGCGGTAAACTGTCAGGGGTTTAAATTAACTTTGTGCTGCAGGTTTGACATTGGCAGTAAGAGAGCCATTCCTTAGAGGACAAAACAAGGCCTTGAAATCCTGACTGTGGACTACAGCAGACTGGACAAAGTCTCCTCTTCACAGTAAAAACTGAGACTTGCTTTTTTTGGCCTCCACTGTTATGCTGTGCTTGAAAATGTTATGCTGTGAGGAGCCTGTCACATAAGCTGGTGACCCTCAGAAACTGCCAGATCTCTTCCTATCAATGTTTCTCCCAGTTTCTAGTTGCCTTTGGTTTGTGTAGGACACCACTGTACTCAATGACACTTTGACTTGTTTTGCAATTTCTTTAAATGAAAGCCCTATACTTCTAAGGGTAATAATGCTCTGTCTCATTTCATTTGTTAATTACTGTTTTCTTGTCATTATTACTAGACTATTGTTCAAGTAGTTATTCAGAGGGTATAGTAACACAGTCTGTTCCAACTCGGCTTTAAGACAGAGAGAGGGTTTTTAAGTAATCAATAGAAGTTAGGACGCCTGTGAAAATTGTTTGCTTCAACTTGCAAGGCTTCATTTACTTTAATTGCTACAGAATATCTGCAGGTTGTAACTTATTAGTTGTACCCTGAAGAAGGCCCAATTGTAATATTTTTGAAATTTCCTTTTTTCAGTTTTTGCCAACCTAAACTTTCAATTTAAACCTCTGGCAGTTTGCTGCCTACCTTTTCACCGTTGTAGGTCATTCATTGCATTTCAACTGATTAAATTTGAAAAAAAAAACCTGAGGTGTTCCAAAGCTTTTGACTGTTAGTGTATATTTATACACAGTTCCATGCAAAGTTTGGACACCCTTTGCTGAATCACATAATATTTTGGTATTTGAAGTAGTACTGTGGTGTTGGCATTTTGTTGAAAATGTTTGTGTACAGTTATGACTTATTTAATGAACAGAGTAAATGTGGGATTTGCAGAACTTTGAGCACCCTTTCAGTTGTAAGGTCTCAGAACTTCTGGTCTACTGTAGGCGTCAGCCTGGTCTAGAATTGTCATTAGAAGTTGTCCAGTGATATCATTTCCTGAACCTAATAAATTCCTCAACTCCTTAACCGTTGTGCAGCACTCAGCAATCATGGGCTCTTCTAAGCACCAGACTGAGGATCTGAAATTTAAACTACCCGATGCTTACAAAGCAAGCCAAAGCTATAAAAAGATATCAAAGCACTCCCAGCTGGCAATTTCTACAGACTGATACTGTATGTCCTTAAGAAATAACAGTTAATGGGAGCCATGGAACACAAGAAAAGATCTGGAAGACCAAGGAAAGTGACAGATGGGACAGCATGTTTACTGTGAGGGAAGACAAAAGAAACCTCCATAAGACTGCAAGGGACCTGCTGACAAGTTTAATTGAGAAAGGTGTGATGGTACACTGCTGTACTGTGCAGCATTACTTAACATGGACATGGCCGTCATGGAAGAGCATTCAATAGGAAACTT
The DNA here is from genome assembly GCF_900747795.2 of Erpetoichthys calabaricus. Lineage (NCBI taxonomy): Eukaryota > Metazoa > Chordata > Cladistia > Polypteriformes > Polypteridae > Erpetoichthys > Erpetoichthys calabaricus. The sequence goes on along the minus strand of NC_041409.2, from coordinate 38,194,049 downwards.
TAACTGCAATCTCATCTCAAGAGCCAGTGTCTTAAGTAGGCATAACAACATCAACCTAACGAGTGCTGTGGACAGATACAGTAAAAATCAAACTCTTTGGTCAAAACCGCAGAAGGTTTGGTTGGAGGAAATACAAAAAAAGTAGCAGCATTTGACAAAAGAATACCTTGCAATGGTTCTGTACAGGTTGAATCTTTTATGCTTTGGGTCTGTGTGGCAGCTAGTGGCACAGGAAATACTGGGCAAGTTCACCGAAGAATGAATTCCACTAAAAATCAACAAATCATGGAGGAGAATGTTGGAGAGGTCAGTCAGGAAAATGAAGCTGAGAAAAGGATGGCTTCTACAACAAGACAACGATCCACCATTTGAAACCTACTGTGCTGAAGGCATTGGAATGGCCAGGCTTGAGCATCACTGGAACTCTGCGAGTAGACCTTAAACGTGCTGTGACAGCCCAAGAACATCTCACAGCTGCAAGTGAACTGCAAGGCAGAATGAAGACAAATGTCCACTACAAGAATGCTAGGATGCATAGCTGGCTACAAAAACGTTTGCAAGCTGCGATTGTCGCCAATAGGAGGTATTACTAAGTACTGACTTAGGAGGGTGCCCAGGCCCGGTCTTAGGTATTATGGGGCCCTAGGCGAAAGGGGGGTCCAGGGGCCCCCTGAGGGGGGCGGAGCCCCTCTGGAAGCTCTGTGAAATGCGTGAAAATTAGACCAAGGAGTCGATCCGGGGCCCCCCGGACGCCAGGGCCCTAGGCGGTCGCCTACTTCGCCTATGCCTAAGGCCGGGCCTGATTTGGACAAATAATGCTGTAGTATATTTAAGTATATATGACAATTGCTCACTCGGACAATTTGTTTTGGGGGCCCCCAAGAATCCTGCACTGAGGGTGCCCACATTTTTGCAAATGCCACATTTAATCTTTTTTTTTTTCCTTTTCAGAAAAATAAATCTTAACTGTACATTTTCATTAAAAATGCCATTGTTTTGATTTCTATTTATTATTCTTTTCTTCAAATGTCCAAACCTAGGGATCTGCACTGGCAATTGGAAGGTTGCCGGTTTGAATCCCGTAAATGTCAGTAGGGACTCTGCTCTGTTGGGCCCTTGAGCAAGGCCCTTAACCTGCAATTGCTGAGCGATTTGAGTAGTGAGAAAAGCGCTATATAAATGCAAAGAATTATTATTATTATTATTAAACAAATAAATACAATATATACAATACAAACTCGCAGTAATGCTCCAACTTATGGATCCATTAGGGAACAGCTATTTGGCCATAAGTCGGTCACAAAGTGTACAGGTCATTGCAATTGAGGCTCTGGGGGTCACCAGTACACAGACTTTAATTGGAGGTATGGAGTAGCACAAACTGATCTTCAAGTCTCGGTGGCTGCATGCAGCCTTGTCCATGAAAGGCAGTGTTTCTCAACCACAGGGTTGTGCAGCCATTTGCTGTTATTAGTTCGCATGTGGGTCATAATGGGTCACCCAAGCAGCGCTGTGTGATGTGTTTCCCAGTTTCTAAGTGAGTTCACCAGGGGGGATTCCTGATTGCACTCGTTTCACCAAGGAAGTGGTCTGCAACAGCTGCTAGAGGATCGTCAGTGAATGTAAAAATTAAAAACAGGCAAAACTGGGTTGCAGGACCGTAAAGGGTGACAAACACTGGTGTAAATGTAGATGGACTAATATATAAGAATTAGCAGCACTGATCAAAACAAGAATCCGAAAACACATGAGATGCCGTAAAATGACAATAATAATAGGAGATTTTATTACTGCGTCTGGTTTTGGCAATTTCTAATACATAATTACCCTGTTGTTTTCCTCTGGCCATCCACCATAAGTACGAATCGCCATAATCAGCACATGACTAATATATACATATACAGTATATACAACAACATGCACTCACTGTGGATTCAGAAAGTATTCAGACCTCTTTTAATTTAAAATAAATCTACAACACAATAATGTGTGCAGAAAGAGAAGGGGTCGGAATATTTTCTAAATCCACTGTTCTGTTGTATATACATAAATATGTATTTTTTTAATTGGCAACATTTTTTGGACCTCTTTCTGGATTGCTTAAATGAATATCATTTTCCTTTTCACCTTCTGGCTTTTCTGACATACTCATATACTGTACAATCACAGCAAGTGGCCCCCAGAAGAGCCTGCTTGGTGTCAGGCAAGTAGTTTTATGAAACATATTCTGGTGGGACACATTGTGGGGCCCAGACATCAAGGATAACACTGATGGGATACAACCTTTGGCTTGTGTGTGCTGACAGTAAACAAAAGAGGAAACAATAGCAGGACCTTGACATGAATCAAAGGAGGATCGTAAACAGAAAGATCAAAATCCTCAAACAACTTTAGCCA